>NW_026059258.1:0-10848 GCF_023721935.1 Panthera uncia | reverse complement strand
GAAAGAAAGAAAGAAAGAAAGAAAGAAAGAAAGAAAGAAAGAAAGAAAGAAAGAAAAAGAAAGGAACCCTCAAAACTGGACATTACATAAAACCACCCCAAGAATCCCCTGGCCAAACCATTCCAACATAACTGCTTGTGAACATCTCTACCCTTAGTTCCCAGTATCCCACCATGTTATATGGAGTTCCTACACATACTAGTGTTCTTCAGCATGACTGTCCTGCTCAGAATTCAGGAGCAGGACTCCCTCAAGGACTCCAGAAAATGCAAAAGTGGAGAGTTTTTCATTCTGAAAGGAAACAAACTTCAGAGGTATGGATCCATTTCTTTGTAGGAAAAGTTTTTATTTATAATGCAGAGTAATTTCACTCCTCACTATACTATATCCCTTCATTTCAGAATGGAATATTGGCTTACTATAGGAAAAGTCCCACTAAACTGATTAGGTTTTTTCCCTAAAACTAAAGAAATAGCTGATTTCAAAGGTAAATTCAAGCTTCCCCATTTATAGAAGCAAAACTGCTTGCAAATTTAAAATTGCAGGATTTTCCCTTCTCATAATATGTAGTATTTTATATTTTTCAATGATTATTGCAATAATATATCCCATTCAACAAACTCTATCAGTGTGAAATTGGCAGCTCTCCACCAGGAAGTGGGATCTATGTCTTCCCCTTGATTATGAGTGGGCCTATGTGTACAGCCAGAGTAATGCCTTCTGCCTTCTGAGGCTAGGTCATAAAGTAGTTTGATATGTATCATCCCCAACACAAAAACAAAATCAAACAACAAATATACATATATACCATATATATATATATATATATATATATATATATATATAAATTATTTTTAGGCTTATTTATTTGTTTTGAGAAAGAATGGGGGAGGAGGAAGGGCAGATAGAGAGGTAGATGGAGAATCCCAAGCAGGCTCTGCACTGTCAGCACAGAGCCTGACATGGGGTTCATATTCATGAACCATGAGATTGTGACCTGAGTTGAAGTCTGATGCTTGACCAACCGAGCCACCCAGGTGCCCCATATTCAAAATAATTTTTAAATGGTGACCAGGGACACATAACATGCTAAGAAGCCTGTTCACACACAGAGGTAGAAAGGAATGGTAGAATCCTCTGTTCTTATCATCCTTAATTATTCTAATGATCTATCAGCTAAGAATTCAAGCAAGTCCTCCTTGAATTTTGTTGAAAGTAGAGAATTAGAAATCACCAAACCTGCAAAAAAAAAAAAAAAACCACATAATTTTACTCATTGGTGTTATTCACCATCTCAACACCAACAACCCTTTTTCAGATAGTCACTTTACTTGGCCCTGGAGAATTTCTACATTAAGTGTAAGCAGCAGAGTTAAGGGTATTCATGGGTAAGAGGTGGGAAAGAGCAGGTGTGAAGAGAGAGAGGCAAAGAGGCGTGACGTCTCTGGAATAATCTCTCCTCCAGCCACAAGTTCTCAGGTAGAATGCATGTGGAGTTCAGGATCTAGAAAGGGATTCCCTTAAAGTTGTCCCAACTCTTTAAAGTGTTCATGTACCAGGTGGAGGCCACCATACTAACTCATTTTATCCTTAGCACAACACCATGAAGTAGCTGCTGTTATTAACCTATCTTGTACAGGTGAATATTTGGACAAAGACATGTAATGTAATATTACTTGTCCAATGTTACACACTTACCGACCGGCACAACCAGAATTCATATCCAAGTTGTCTCTAAAGCCCACATTCTTAGGCACTATCCTGTATATCTCTCATACATACTGTAAATTCAAATAAAAAACATACACACACCATTTTGTTCTGAAGTCCCACAGCAGAAAAAACAATAAGGAAGGAAAAATACATGTTAAATGAGAAAAAAGGAAATCACTTATGATCTCAAAGATTATTTGATCTAAATATCTACTACCATGTACTTTATTTATTTAATTCCTAGAAACTTATAACCAATAGAAGACTTATGTGATTTGTTTTAATTTTCTGTTTATCTAGCATTACCACTTGGTAATAATTTTTAGATCTTACAGTTTATCTGCTTGCTAAAATCTTGCTGGCAGGAAGAAGCAGTCAGGAAGGAAAACATAAACATAAATCACCATTTCTCTTTTCCAGGTCTTGCTCTAAAATCTCATTTGTCCTACTATCTCAAGAGCAGAAATTTTAAAAAGTTGCAATTAGTGTCTTTGGGAGATATGAATCTCTGAATCAATGTTATTGCAGATCTTGGAAGGTTTTTTTTTCTCTTTTTCACACAGCTCTTTGCCATTTATTTCCCTCAAGTAAGGAATAACCATTTTACTTACATTTCATCAGCTCTAATTTATTACTTTTTCTTAACAACCTCCCAACAAATTTTTTTTATCAGCTACTCCAGAAAGAATCCATTTAAAGTGTCAATAATCCCTAGAATAGAATATTTGAGTAGTTAATTAAACTAAGTTCCCATTGAGAGTATTTTTTTTCTGCATGACAGTAAAAGACAAGCTGGCTTTTGGAATTGTGGTCTTTAGCTTCAAGCTTCCATTAATTTCTGAATCTGTGTTTTGATTCATGAATTTTTAAGAGGGTGTTGATAGAAAGAAACCAGAATCTTGCCTGATACATGCCATAAATCTAGAGTATTTCCATAGCAAAACAGCACCTCTGGGGAAATCTTATTGCAAGTAATATTAACCTTGAGCTTCAGGAAACTCCATTGTCTATAGTCTCGAGGATAGTAGATTTAGCCACAGTCAACTGTATTTCAATAGTAATTCAACATGCTATTGCAAAATTTTGTTAGTAATCAGTTCTCGGTTAGAGTTCCAGTAAAGACCCACTTGTTTGAAATAATGGGGAAAAAATGTACAGCAATAGTGTGATCCACAAAGCAGGAGGTATTTCTTGTACATTCTGCCTGTTCTTGTCATGGTGTTTCAGGCCATACCCATGCTTGGATAGAGGGAGGGAGAGAGGGAAGGTGGAAAAGAGAAACATTCTGAGCCTGAAGTGGGGAAATGTTGTTAAAAGTTTAGTGAGTTACATATAGAAAGAATCACACTCCTTATTTCAGATTTGAGATGCTGTTAGGCTCTAACATGTCTAATAGGGCAATAAATTTCTCTGACTACAGACAATGTAAATAGAAACTTCTATTTATTGAATTTCTTTTGTTCTGTCCTAGATTGTTACAACATTAATCTTGTCAGTCAAAATTCCTGCCCTGCCAATGTAAATATTTAACATGTCTGAATCTCAATTTCCCTATCTGTAAAATGTGGAGAACAATGCCTAATTCTGTACTGGGTATGAATTAAAATTAAGTGTATTAAAACCTACTACAGTGCAAACATACTGTAGGTACTCAGCAAATGATGAAAATGATCGTCATTATTAGGATCAATGTGAAATTCATAGGGAAAGCACCTCATGAATATAACATTATATAACACAAGAAGTTGGAACTCAGTGTACATAAGGTGCCATTATTCCAGAGGCAGATTACTTCTTGTTCAAGTTATTTAAATTGGACGTGTAGGCTACATCACACATGAACCCATGTGTAGGTCATCATTGTTCTCTTATGAAAGGAAAAAAAGTAGTTCCACTCTCCCTCCTTGTCAATTCTCTACGATGTGTATTCTTGTTCATGTGCAGATCACCAGAACCAGGCTACATCTCTCACTACAAAGATAGAAATGATGGTATGATTAAGGCAAGGTTTACTTAGTCCAGGAAATAAAAGCCAGGAAAGGAAGGTGATGGGCAGAATCGTGACAAACTGAGTTTTATAAGAGCTGAGAGCAAAGGAAAATTTGTTGGGAGTTCAGGAGAGGCCTATCACTGATATTAAGAGTTCAGGTCTGAAGAACTGCTTAAGCCCTAAAATCCTAGCATTAAAAGTACCATTTGAAATAGTGATTTTCCAATCTGGCTATTGGGTTCTAGGTACAGGCTCTTCTGAATTTGGGGAATTCACCCTGAGTTACAACTGTAACTCAGAGAGGGTTGAAATGAGCTCAGGTTGCAGAAGGACTTTAAGATTCCCACCATGTGTCAGTGCTCATTAGGATCAGGTCATCCAAAAGTCTGTGTGGATTTTAGTCAGTTTTTTAGGACTGGTGTAACAAAGGACCACAAACTGGGTGTCTTAAGCAACAGAGATTTATTGTCTCACAGTTCTGGAGACTACAAATCCAAGATCAACATACCAGCAGACTTGGTTGCTTCTAAAGATTGTGGCACAGAATCTATCCCATCACTCCCTGCTAGCTTCTGATGGTTTGCTGGTAATCTTTGGCCTTTTGTGGCTTGTACATGCCTCAACCCAATCTCTGCCTTCATTTTCACATGGCATTGTTCTTTTGTCCATGTCTGTATCTAAATTTTCCGTTTTTATAAGGGCTTCAGTCATATTAGATTAAGGGCACCCTACTTCAATATGACCTCATCTGAACTAATTATATCCACATGACTCTGTTACCTCTAAGTTTCTGAGGCACCAAGAATTAACATTTCAACATATAAATTTTGAGGGCATAAAATTGAACCTTTAACAGGATCCTTGTAATTATCACCTGTTGCTAGGTCTCCCAGACAAACCTATGTTGTTACAGAGAAAGGAGCAAAAGTCCACTGAAGTAGGAATATGTGTATGAGTACACAGGAGACAGCCAGTACTGGTTTATTTTTTCAGTGGGGTGAATTAGCCAAGATAATAGAGGATTCATTGCAGAAAAGAGCCCCAAGGGTTGGGAGACAAATATCCAGGTCTTTCTCATTACTGCGTATCTGATGTGAAATGTGGAGAAGTTTTAAAGTGTTAAGGATTTAGAAGCATGATTCTAAAGACCTGATGTTAAGTCCATCCATGAACATGATGGAAAAACATACCTCATTTAAAAAAAAATTAAAGTTTATTTATTTATTTTGAGAGAGACAGAGAGACAGAGAGAGAGCATGGTTGGGGTTAGGGGCAAGAGAGAGAGGGAGATAAAGAATCCCAAGCAGGCTCCACACTGTCAGCATGGAGCTCAATGCAGAGCTCCATCCCACGAACCAAGAGATCATGACTTGAGCCGAAATCAAGAGTCAGATGCTTAACCAACTGAGCTACCCAGGAGCCCCAAAAAAGTACATAATTTTAAGATGAAGTTAGATTAGTTTTCTGTGACTACTTATTTGCAATTTATCCCCAAATTTATTTGAAGAATAAAGGAAAGGAATTAGGTTCTTGGTAGTGAATAATAGAATCAAATTGACAGTCAAAGATTCATCAGGTAATCGGCAGAATTCAGATAAAAATAGGAACATTTAGTATTTTCTAGGGAAAAGACCAATAAATTAGAATGAATAATGATCTTTTTTTAAATAAGGAGAAGGGCGCCTGGGTGGCTCAGTTGGTTAAGTGTCCAACTTCAGCTCAGGTCATGATCTCACAGCTCGTGGTTTTGAGCCCCGTGTCAGGCTCTGTGCTGATGGCTCAGAACCTGGAGCCTGCTTTGGATTCTGTGTCTCCCTCTCTCTCTGCCCCTCCCCCACTCACGCTCTGTTTCTGTCCCTCTCAAAAATAAATAAACATTAAAACAATTTTTTTTAAATAAATAAGGAGATTAAGGCTTCTGAGAAAGTTCTCCTGGTTATGGAATATGGTGACCAGTCTGCTATTTGGTGTCAAAAACAATAACTTTTTGGCAATAAATTCTGCTCCTGCAGAGACTGAATGATTGTTTTTAAGAATTGTTTGATTTTGTAGATTTTGTTTTATTTTGCATGAATCCATCAGCTCTTCTTTACTTCCATTCCCTGTCTTATTATTACCCAATCCATTTAAAGTGTTTGCTTTGAAAGTCAGTGTTGTTCCGGCAAAAGTACCCACATACTGCCAATTTTCAGCAGTTAGCTATGTACCACACCTCACTAAACACAGCTGAATTTCCAACCAAAGCAGTCACTGATTCAGCACCACTATCAGAGGGCCTTGCTCTTGAAATGTCAAAAGACAACCATTAAGTGACATTCTGTGAAAGAAAAAAAAATAAATGCATGTATGTTACCATAAGCCCAACTCTTGCCTCAAAGAAAAAATTAAATATTAAATGTATATATTGAATTTATAGGTCATACTAGAAAGGTGGTTGTGTGTGTGTGTGTGTGTGTGTGTGTGTGTGTGTTAAATCATATGCTTTGGTTCTAAAAGAAACATATCTTACTCTACAAAAATACCTCACATTACTCTAAAAGCTCTGTCTAATCAGTCAACATTGCATTCACAAAATGTGGAAGGGTTGGTTTCTCTGTCTCCTTTTTAAGTAACCCTAATAGCAGTTTTATTTTTCTTCCTTTTTTAAAAAGTTTAACTCTTATTTTTTCTAGTCAGTCATGGCATAGTATTAGGGCTGGTTTTCAATAAGCATTAATCCATTCATTCAATAAGCATTCTTGAACGAGAGAGAATATAGTGATTAAAAACACGGGTTTGGACATTAATCTACCTGAATTTGTATCTTGACTCTGTCATTTACCAGCTCTATGTATTGTTTCAGGGCCTTGGTTTCCTCAAATAAGGATAACGGTACTACCTCTCTCATAGAGAGGTTGCTGATTTGAGACATGCATTCACACCAGTCTAAGAAGCTATTGCTGGAGCAGTGGGGAAGGGAATAAGAATAAGAGTTAGGTCAATGCAAGGCTGTAAGGGCTGTGGACCAAGTAGATTTCCTTGGAATTAAGAGTATGTTTGGCAGGCAAGAACTGACGTTGCAGTAAGAGAGAGCAGCACATAAATGTATGCCAATGCATAAAATGAGAGCACCTTTGGGGAAATTCCAATACTTTTTCAGGGCTAGAATGAAAGTGAGTCTAAAGAAATGGTGAAAAAGTGAGCATGGAGAAGAAGAGGTGAGCTCACATATCTTTAAGCATGTTTTACATATGGTGTTATATATGTGGCAAAAATTTATAGTATTTTAACTTTAAATTAAATAGCTTACTTTTATTGATCACCTGAAGCAATTTAAGACCCATCATAAATAATAAAAAAAAAAAAGGTTTTCATTTTGTTCCTTTAATGAAGACGATAAATAATAAGCACCACCTTCCTTTCTGGGGAAATAGGAAAACAGGGTCTAGCATTGTCTATTATCATTGCCATTGTCACAAAATATCTTGAAAGGACCTGAAGATTTTGGAATCTCAAGCAACTGTGACTAATCAGTGACATAGATTACCTTTCTTTCTCTGATAATTGAATACTCTTTTTCTTCGGGGAATTGCACATTCACCTATTTGATATGATTCCAACAGTGTGTCCATCCACCCAGGTTGGCCAGTCAAGCATCACATGCCTCCAAAATTAATGATTATTCCAGAAGCAGACACTTGACCCAAACAGAGCCGATCAACTCTTCTCTGGCAATTAATATGAACTCTGGATGATGGGAGCTCTCCTTCTGTTTATATAACTCTTGTCTCTCCAGGGACAACATTGACACCACATGTAGAAGGCCTGCCTGAAGGGAAAATACAGAAGAGAAGAGCCAAGAGATAGAGAAAGAAAAAAAAAAAAGGAAAAGGTGTGCTGCATAGAATCAAGTCCTAAACTAGCAATAACCATCTGGATTATCAGTTATACTTGCCAATACATTTCATTTTCTTGTTAGGTCAATTTAATTGAACTTCTGATCCTAGCAACCCAAAGACAACAGAGATGATCTAGAGTATGCAAATTTTGATCAGGATAACCAAATAGACAAAATAAAATAAGCACAGACATCTCTGCATATTATATCCATTTCATGTATCTTGGTAAACATTTCAATAAAAAGTTCTTATATATTTTTACTTAAAAGGGTCTTGAGAGATTCCAACTGTCAAAAATCTCCATCCCTAAATAGAATCACCTATGTTTCATGAACTCACTAAAAACTCTGTTTTGTTTTTTGTTTTTTGTTTTTTTTTCTTTCAGGAATCACATGAGGAGATAGGCAAGGTGATTAAGGGCAGAGACTTTAAAGCCCTACCACAATGCTTTTCCACTTACTAGCTATGTGACCTTCACTAAGTCACTTAACCTCTTTGTGCCTCGGTTTCCTCTTTTATAAAATGGGTATAATAATTGTCCTATCTCATAAGGCTATTACAAAGATTAAATAGGTTGGTATATGTAAGAGGCTCAGAGCAGGGCTGGACATATAATAAATATCACACAAATGTTTAAAAAGAATATGATGCTACTTTTTAAGCCATGGTATAGAACTGCAATATACATTTTATTAAATGAATAAATGCAAAGAATAATCTTCATAGAATTAATGTGGTCACTAACATTTTCGTTAAATGGTGAATTTTAGATTAATGAAGTCTATATAAATCTGTGTCTGACTCTTGTAATTATAAGCTATTTTGTATACTTTTTTCAGTTACTGAGGTATTCAAAAAATTAACATCCAAATGTGCACACTTAATCTGAATCACTTGACAACTAAATTGCTTCCTAAGAACTTAATTTAAGGCAGACTACAGGAATCGCTAATTCAATTAAGAGGTAGAAGTCAGTGGAGGTAATTACACCGGTTCTACCACAGCGAACTCTGACATGGAAGATGACTTAGCCCAGCCCTGCCCAGTTCTCAACAGTAAAATCAATGGCAGGGAATGAGCTATTCACCAAGTTTAGTAAGTAAACAGATATTAGTTCATTGCAATTAAGTCTTGATCCATAACTTGTATTTGTGAGTAAATTATAACCTACAAATTGCAGACCAGCTTAACAGTTTTAATATTTACTAAAAATTAAAAAAAATTAAACACTTAGAAGAACAGGCAGAAAACCAGCATTATCCCTTATAAGAGACTTTAGTTAAAATCATATAATCTATCTGTGTCTCAAGGTCCTCATGAAATAAACATAATGTTTGCCCTACTCAAAGCAAAGATTGCTGGGTGGTTCAACAGAAATAATGTTGATCAGCCTTTTTAAAAATACGTGATGTGATTGCAAACTACCTCTTCTATATGACTTAGAATCTTCCGGGCAATATTCATCAGGCACTTCCTATAGTGGTACTAACAATTGGATCCTTACTATGAAGCACATATTATTTCCATTTTACGATGTGTAAATTGAGACATAATAATGATAAATATTGGGTCCAAAATGACTCACAAAGCAAGTTATGGAGTCCAGATTCAAATACAGGTGGAACTGTCCTAAAAATGTTTACTTAACCCAGATGCCCATGCTCACTTTCCTCAGGCGTCCCATTGATTCCAGCCTTGGCTCTGGAATCATATCTTTGAAGGGCTGGCTTTAACTTACTCAGTGTTGACAACATCTTGCCTCAAGCAACTGTCCCAGGGCCTTCCAAATCTGTGCCCTGAGAGTCCTGCAGGATTCCATTCAGCACGCACACAAGTGCAGATCGGGACTAACGACACCAGATAACCTTTAATCAGTGCAGAATGAGAGTGAAGGGCAAATGCTCTGTCGTGTGCACCCTCAGGTAGACAGTTTTGAGATATTCTACACCTTCCCCTGAAGGATGGGGCTCTTGTCACCTACAGCAGTGACCATCTCAGTAACTTCTTTTGGTCTTGGTTTCTCCTGCCTCCCTGTTTGATCTTCCCCCTCACTGTTATCCTGTCTGCTTCCCAAATAACCACTGGCACACAGATCTTTTATTAAGACTATGCTTTTAGAAGATCTCAGATTAAAAGGTGGATTAACTGAAGAATTATCGGAGATCAAGTTTCAACTAAATTAAGAACTCTTAATATCAGGCACTAATTTTTTTTTTTTAAAAAAAGGGCCTTATTATTTTAGGTGTTGTAGACAAAACAAAAAGACATAATTGGCAGAAAGTACTCACAGTTCTGGTCACAGGAGAATGAATTTCACCATTTGGATATTCTTAGGATGATGGGATAGAGATGAATACCATGTTTATGGGCCTCTTGGGCAAAATCCAGTCTCCACCGCACTTCCACATTAATGCTTTATTTTGTTTTTACAGAAAATACTCTATTGGCATACAAGTAGGGCCTCAAAGCATAATTAGATCAAGCAAATGTTATCTATACCTGCTCCACCACCTCTAGACTCACAGTCTAGACTCTTGTGCTTCCTCTGTATGTATTCAGTTTCCCAGATCCTGTTAATTAAAATAAGTCTGCTTGAGATGCATCTCCACTGAGGCAGACAGAGTAGAAAGAGGGAAATGGAGTCAGGGGACAAAGGGACTACTGTTTCTCTTTACTCATTTAAGACACGGTTGATCTATTTGAATTACTTTTCTTAGGGAAAAAGTTTACTAAACTTAGTAACTACAGTTAGAAATCTATTTCTTTCTAGTTACTATTTCTCTGATTAGGTCATTCTGGCCAACACAGCATTACTTACTTCAGGTCTATTGCATGTTTGGGAACCCCTTTCTGAATTCTGAACATCTCCACATCACTTTCTCCTCTGTCTTCTGAAGGGGGAAGAAATCTTCCACACGATGCAATATTGAATATTTTCTACTGTTTAAATTATTGTGAAGGCTAGGGTTTCTGGAGATTCATTATTAAGGTGGTTGCTACTATCAACAAAAGTGCTCACTGGAAGGGGCTCCTGGGTGGCCCGGTTGCTTGAGTTTCTGACTCTTGATTTCAGCTCAGGTCATGACCTCATAGTTGTGAGATTAAGTCCTGTGTTGGGCTCCATACTGTCCATGGAGCTTGCTTAAGATTCCCTCTCTCTCTTTCCCCAATGCCTACCCCACCACTTGTGCTCTCTCTCTCCCTCAAAAATAAATAAATTAATTAATTAATTAATTAATTAAATAAAATAAATTTAAAAATGCTCAC
>NW_026059257.1:0-10848 GCF_023721935.1 Panthera uncia | reverse complement strand
TCGCCCTGCTCCCCCATTGCACATCTTTTCCCCTCCCCCTGCACCTCTCCACTTGCCCCCCCACACTTCCCCTTCTCTCCCCCCTGCCCTTCCTCTGCTCTCCCCTCCCGTGCCTTCCCCCTGCACTTCGCCTCTTCCCTCCCCTCCCCTCCCCCTGCCCTCCTCCTCTTCCTCCTCCTCCTCTCCTGTCCTCTCTGTGTGCCTGGAGCAGGAGGAAGGGGTGGGGGAGGTTCCTGCAGCTGTTGCTGAAGGCTGGGTGAGGGTCTTTTCCACCACACCCTCCCAAACCCGGGGCTCAGTGCCGACAGCTGATGGGGCACTGGGCAGGCGAGGCTCTCAAAGGCATCCCTTCCATCCCGTGTCCCCTTGGAGAACAGCATCTTGTCTTTGCTTGGAAGCTTCCGCAGAGCCCCAAGTGAGCGGTTCCCACAGATGGGCTGAGGGGCAGATGGGGGCGGCAGGTGGGCCTGCCCTGGCTGTGGGCCAGGATTTCCGTGGCCAGTGGCCAAGGTGGGACCCGGGCTCCTGACCTCTCGATCCGTCCTTCACCACTGCCGTCTGCTTTGCATCAACGTGAGTCTCTGTATCGTGTCACGGAGCAGCTACCGTGATCTGGGCACTGGGCTAGGGGTGGAATCGGACAGCTCCTGGTCCTGAGCGGTCCCGGACCAGGGCTGCTGTGAGGAATCACCGAGAACAACAAAAGTTTGCTCTCTCCTTCCCTGTTCTGGAGGCCCGAAGTCCGTGTCCAGGTGTGGGCAGGCTCGGCTCCTTCTGGAGGCTCTGAGGGAGGGTCCGCTTCTGTCCCAGGCCTCCGTCCCGGGTGCCGGTGGCTGCCGACGGTGCTTGGTGCCGGCCCACGTCACTCCCATCTCTGCCTGCCTCGGACTGCAGCCGTCTCCGTGTTTCTCTGTGTCTCCCGTATGTCTCTTAGAATCCACCGTCATTGGATTTCAGGCCCACCCCAATCCAGGAGATTTCACCTCGATCCTTATTTTAATTACATACACAGGAGCTTTTTTCCAAATAAGGTCACGTTCTGAGTTTCTGGTGGACATGAACTTTGGTGGGCGGATGCTGTCTAGCCCACCACAGACCCGCAGGCCCCGAGAGAGAGCGCACCGGGCTGCAGCCCGAGGCAGGCGCCCCGTCTGGAGCCCTGCTCAGCCCTCCACGCCGTGCTGCTCGTGGGTGCAAATCTGCCTCCTGCACCTACAGCTCTTTCCCGGACTGCGTCTCTTCCTCCACAGTCCTTCCTCCGACGTCCCCTCCTGGCATCCTGGTCCCGTCTGCCCTTCTGTGTCCCTAGTGTGCGTGTGACCTGAGGAGAAGCTGCATGGGGTCTGAAGCCAGCTGTGGGGACAGTCCCAGCCTGTGGCGCAGCCGCAACCCGCCGTGGACGCCTCGGATCTGGTCTCAGCTCACCTTGCAGGGGCTGCGTGCGAAGAGAAGTGTTAAGGCCCTTCTCGGGGTTGGTGGGAGAGCGGGACGCTCTGAGGGAGAAAATGCTTGGCTGGATGAAGGCGGTGAACGGACACAGGGATCTGGACCCTGGCGGTGGGGGGCGGGGGTGGGGGTGGCCCTTCCGCCGTCGTCCGTGGGAAGGGGGTCCAGGGTGAAGAGGCTGAGGCAGCGGTTGTGCTGGGGAAAGCAGAGCCGCCAGCCTCCCGGCCACATCAACGGGTGGGGGCCGGGGAATGCGGCCCAGGGATCAAACGTGAGTTGGCTGCAGATTCCTTGGTGAAAAGTGACGTCCACTGGGGAGGGCCGGTAATCAAAGTGTTGAGGACGGAGCTGCTCTGATGGAGGTCAGCGGAGGGCGCCGAAGAGCTTCCTGCCCTGACCCTGGAGAGCCCAGGCGGAAAGTTCCAGGCACGGCAGATGGGGCCCCAGCTGGCGGGCAGGTCAGGCAGGAAGTGGGGTCTGCCCAGGTCCCCACCTCTCAGGTCCCTCGTGTGCCAGATGGAGACTCTGAGGCTCCCGCCTTTCCAGAGCTACAGGGACAGGAAGTGGGAAGGAGACACCACTTGTGGAAAGGCTCGGGAAACATTAGAAACGCCTGGCAGTGTAAGGCTCGCCCTCGGCTCACCGCTGCTTGCACAGACGGCTGCTACTAGCTCGTGATTACAGGCAAGCAGCGCACAGAGGTCCGCCCATAAATCAGGCAGACGTTAGCTTCGTCCCGTGATTCCAGCGCACCCGGCAGGGACCCACCTGGGAGGCCTGGCTGTGGCCGGTGGGTGCTGTTGCTAGGGGCTTGGGAGACGGTCCGCCTGGGGCGTGTGGGGCTCAGGTTCCCCGTGGTCCGCTGGGGACGCACCCCCCGGCCCCCCAAGCCTTTCCCTTGTCCTCCTTTGCTGCTGCTGTTCCAGCTTTGCTGTCCCCGCTCACATGCCTTTTCTCACTCCTGGACACTCTGCCTTACTCATGTCAGACTCAAGGTCACCGGAGACTAAGCTGGGCCGGAAGGAGAGCTCGGGCTCAGTCTGTCCCTCCTCGCTGGCCAGGCGGGCGCGTGTGCGCACGTGCATCTGCGTGTACGTACCTGCGTGCATGTGCACACGGAACACGTATGTGTGTGTGCAAGTAGCGTGCCGAGAGCATCGTGGGTTTGTAGCTGCGTGCTGACACGCATGTGCTCGTTCACACGTATGCACACCCATGTGTTCACTGGGTGTTTGTGCGTGCTTGTGCACAGAGGGCAGAGAGCCCAGACCTCCTGGACACCTCGCAGAACCCTGGGCCCGCCCCCTGCCAGCTGCCACTGCCCATTGGATGGCGCCCTTGGGGGAAGTTACTGGACATCTGGGCAAAGCAGAGCAGAAATGAAATAACCGCCAGATTTGCAGCACGTTACCTGTTTTTATTAAAAATCAATGACACAATAGAGCGATTCCACTCTATCTTACTTAAACAATATCCACTGCATGGGAGCCGGGAGGCGGGAGGGGGCCCTGGGGCCGGAGGGGGGCCATCTGGGGGGGAGGCCGCCGGCTCTGTGAGCTGCTCTGTTTCCAGCCGCGCGCCCCCTCCATAAAATAACCGGCTCATCTCGGCCCCATCAGAGCCGGGATTTACTGCCGGGCCCACGATTGCCTGCCACACGCCTCTCTCGGTTTTATTCCCGCTATTTATCATGCCGGGCCCTGCCTCAGCGCCGGAGGGACAGTTAATCAAGGCAGACTTTCTACCTTGTCATCCGAGATTCTGCTGGCAGAAAATGTGAACCATAAAATTAAGATCACGGGAAGTCTGGAATTTGCAAGGAAGCTGGTGGTTTGGGGAGGAGAAGAAAGAGATTTCCCCAGCTCCCTGCCCCGCATCCGGACACACGAAAACACTGAGCTGCGGGGACTCATGGCCCACATTCATTTCCCCTGCAGGCGAGTCCCCAGGCAGTGCCTTGCAGACCTCACCCCACCCCTTGCCTTCCTTCCCCTGCTGCCACTCTGCTCCTGCCCCGATATCCCTCCCTTCTGGAGGAGGTGCGGGGGAGAGTCCTGGCTGTACAAGAGAGTCAGGAAGTGGGCACCCTGGGGATTAATGACGACGTCTGACCCGGAATCCGCTGGGAGACAGTGCAGGTCCCACCAGACAGGCGGCCTCCCCTGGCACCCGGATGAGCCTCCTGGCCAGCCTGTCCCCCTGCCCGCCCCTTACGGTCCTGGGCCAGGTGGGGGGGGGGGGAGAAACGGGAGGCCCCAGGGAGGAGAGGAGCCCACATCTGTGTAGCCTGACTGTGCTGCGACATGGGGGGAATTTTCCAGCTGTTTCCAGAGATCCCAGAGAACCAGATTAGCATTTTGAGCTGGAGTAGGCAGAGCGCCTCTGCTCCGTGAGGCTGGAGCCATGCACAGGGGGCCTTGGCTCATCGTTTAATCTTAGAGAGCAGGGGAAATGGATTGCTTCCAGATCCTTCTAGACCTTTCTGTGGAAAACGGGCAGATTTTATTCCCTTTTTAATTTTATTATGTGGAGGAGCCGGCTGGGGCTGGGAAGGGGGAAGAGAGAGACAGAACATATAAAGCCCAGTGCCTGCGGGCTGGCTGGGCCTGTGGGTTTAGAGCGGTCCCGGGGGCCAGCATAGTGGGAGCTCCACGGGCACAAGCCCTGTCCAGCAGCACAGAAGGGGGTTGTGTTGCTTTTAAACATAAAGTCCCTGTAGCTCCACGTGAGTCCTGGTTGGCATTGGGGTGTGTGCGCGGGCGTGTGTGCACGCGGGCGCGGGCGTGTGTCTCCCCAGGTCTGCTCGTCGCAGAAGGATGGGTGTGACGGGCGCTAGAATAAATGGGTTTCCAGATCCCCAGAGGACAACGCAATCAGGCCAAATGTCTTCCAAAGACCCCCTGTTCCGGGAGAGAGGGGGTTTCAGAGGGTGCTGCCCAGTGCCTGCCTCTAGTGGGCATGTTTGGGGAGCCTTGTGGTTGGGAACGGGGTCTCCTGATTCCGGGCTGCCTGGGAGGCTCCCTAGTCCCAGCCCTTCGTGACCCCAGAGCCTGGCGTCAGGGCCGCGTGATGGAGGGTGACAGCGATTTGCAGCTGCAGTTCAGAGGTGCCCTGGGCTTTCCCGCTCCGGCACGGCCTTCCTGCACTCATTATTTATTTAATCATCTCTTTATGATTCTGGAGGAGCCAGGGGAAGGAAGGGGATGGGGGAGGGGTCAGGCAGAACGACCCTGTCGTGCCTCTCACCCCTGATGGAGCCTTGAATGAACAATGTTCGCATGGGCAGCTGTCAGTCACGGTCATCTGTCTCTGAGGTCGCAGGAACCAGCCAAGGTCACGGCAGGCCTCCCAGGAGTGGGGGGCAGCGGGGCAGTGCAGGGAATCCAGAGGGCAGCTGGGGTAGGGGCTGGAGGTAACACAGGCACAAAAGTGAAAAGCCAACTTCAGGTTGGACTTGGCTGTCTGGGGCCCCCCACTTCTAACAGAGTTGGTCCCCGGGGCAGAAGAAGCTGGACCCACAAGGATCCCCTTCTCCTGCTCCCTGCACCACCCCCCAGCCCCCACAGGAGGCAAAAGCACCACCAGGGCCCTGGGTGAGAGGGGGGGTACAGCAAGAGTCAGCTCTCAGGACAGAGGCCGGTTGAAGAGTCTGGACCTCCATCCCGAGACCTCCCCTCCATGAGCCCTGTCTGAGCTGAGGTAGCTTCCTCTGCATAGCCCTGCCCTGCATGACCCCGGCCCCGTCTCCCGGGTCCTCTGCTCTGGCCACATGGAGATGGGCTTCGAGGCTGCCCTCTGCCACCAGGCCTCTGTGCCTCTGCCTGGTCCCACCCCGACCCCAGGCCTCTCCAGGCCTGCCCAAGGCCGCTCCCCACTGCACGTGCGCGCGCGCACACACACACACACACACACACACACACACGTGTGCACGTGCACATTTCAGACTATCCCGCCCTCCCTTGTCTGTCATGCAAGAGGACTGATGGACAACCTTAGGGCAGCTACTCATGGACCGGCCTTCCCCACCAGCCACGGCACTCCCTGTGCATCTCTGCGGTGCCGACACGTGGCAGATGCCTGTCGGCTGCCTGATGAGTGAGTGGTTCCTGGCATTTCTAGAAGGACCCATCTGCCGTGTGTCCCCACCCAGCACGGAGAGCTCCATGGGACCCCCCCCCCCCCAGGGAAGCCGGGATCCCATCCTGCTCTTATGCAGATGGCAGGGGGAGGAGCTTGGGGAGGGGGTGATCACCAGGGGAAAGCGTGGCCATCACTTTTGTGCTGTAGAGCCCCCGAGACCCCTAGACGTCCCCCAGTGACGTTTTCTTGGATTTGGAATGCATTATGTGATTTCGCTGTTGTTATAGATTTACCTTCCTAATTATGTTTGGCTTAGAACAATGTTAAAATTGTTTTGCATTCCCTGGGTACACAGAGCCCGGGCGTGGGAGGAGGTGGCTGGGGATGCGCGAGGTGGCAGGGAGAAGATACTCAGGATGTAAGGGCTGCAGGGATGAGCCACGTGCTGGTAATGAAGAATTGTCTGTGCAGAGAGCGCCTGCAGACAAACGGCCATGAGCTCCTGTGGCTGCTAACACCCAGCAGAGCGGGAGGCGGCTGGGAGCAGGTCTGGAGCGCCAGGGCCTGAGCCCAGATGACCAGCGTCTGTCCGTGCCTGCTGTGCGCCAGCCACTGCTCTGAGGATTTTCCTTGAACTGACTCATTCGACCCCACAACCACGCTGATGGGGTGCGTACCGTTGTCTTTCTCCTCTTTGCAGAGGGGTAAACTGAGGCCCAGAGAGGGGAAGCCGCTGGCCTGAGGTCCCAAAGGAGACGTATGGCCCCCAGCCAGGCTTGCATCCTCTGTGTTAGGCCCTCTCCAGCCAGGTGGAGGTTCTGAACTAGGAGCGTCCGCAGGCGGCCAGAGACGGGCAGAGGCGCAGGGCGTGGCTTACTCACACGAGGCCCCTGGGAGAGGTTTCTTCTTCCTTCCCTCCCGGGCCTGGGAAGTGGAGACCGTCCCATTTGCAGAAGCCGGTTATTTTCAGGGGTGCACTCCCCCCCCGTCCTTGCTGGATGAGAGTCTGCTGCTGCTGATGCCCTCTGAGGGTTCGCTGCTTCCCCCAGGGCTCCAGCACTCAGCCCTTACCTGAACCCCCCGCGGCTTACCTGAACCCCTCGCGGCTCCAACGGGGGGAAGCCCCCCGTTTCCCTATCGGTGTTCCCAAGCAAGACGGAGCTCTCCCTAAAGTTCAGATTCATATGGGTTTGAAGCAACGTGAATTTAACCCTCTCTTTCCTAAGTAAGATACAGAACGTATCTGGGCCCCCTTGCCCTCTTGGCTAATCCTCTCTTCCAAGTCAGACAGCCAGACCCCTGGGTGCTGAGGACCACGGAGAGCCCCACGCTGTTCTCAGCTTCCTGGATCTGGACATTCCGGGGAGCGTCAGACAGGAGCCGGGCTCAGAAAGATGGAGGTGAGCTGTTACTCTTTTTGGGCTTGTCTGCAAAGCCGAGCCTTCACTGCCCCTTTTCTCCCAGCTCTGGCCACGTTTGTTATTTCTGAGTGGACCAGGCTGCTTAGTGCCCCTTCTGATTCCACATTGTCCAGAAATTAGCACAGTTTCACTGTCGGCCTGGTCTCTGTGGCCAGATGCCTGTTCTTTGTCAGTACTGAAGTCTTTGCATTTTGCAGGCAGATCTGGTTCTGCACTAAGGAGCTTGGTCCAGGTCCTTTCCAGAGGACCTGGAGGCGATGCTGGGGTTTCTCCCCTCCCCGCCCGTCGAATCCCCAAACCCGCTCACAGCACCCCAGCGGATAGGCAGGAGAGGTGCTGCTGAGATGCTCCCCTCTGGTTGTCAAGGCAGCACTGAGGGTTTTGAAACTCCTCGGGGACAAGAGCACGCCTCTCCATGTTCTCTGCCTGCGTTCCGTCTACCTGGAAGCCGTGGCTGATGTAACTCAGCTGGAGCGTTTGGGGGTGTCAAGCATGGGGGGAGGCACATTATCAGGAAGAGGAGTTAGTGAGCTTTTATGTCCTACTGTGATGTAAATGTTGGGATTTTTACCCTGTCCTAGAGTCCAGAAAGAGCTTATTTGCTTCCAGCAGTTCCAGATGTTTCCATCTTGGAAGTTGAAGGGCGTGGGTCCGCCGGGTCCTCATCATTTGTAACAGTCAGCTCTTGCTGCGTAACAACTACCCCATAAGTCCGAGTATTTAAACGGTTTTAATTCGTAATCGTCGATCCTCATTATTCGTGGATTCTGTATTTGTGAATTTGTTGTCTCGCTAACATTTATTTGTAACCCACAAATCAGTACTAATGGCACTTTTGTGGTCATTCGCGGGCACGCGCGGAGCCAGTGTGGGTGCTCCCAGCTGAGGCGGGACAAGATGACACTCCGCCTTCTTGTTTTCAACTCTCATGCTGGAGACCAATGGTCTATTTAGTGCCAGAGTTTTTGCATTTTTTGTTGGTGATTTTGCCGTTTAGAGTGGCCCCCAGCATGGCGCTGAGGTGCCGTCTGGTGGCCAGAAGCCCCGGCAGGCCGTGATGTGCTCTGTGGGAAAATGCGGGTGTTCGATAGGCTTCATCGAACCAGCAGGCATTGTAGCACTGTTGGCGGTGAGTTCTATGTTAACGAATTGGCAACACATATTAAATAAGATAGCTTTAGCCAGAAGCACACGTACAATAGGCTTATGTATCGGTGGGCTGACAAAAACGTTGTGAGAGTCCCGACCGCTAGGAGCACTCGTTCAGTATTCTCCAGTTCAAGGTTAGTGACGACTTTCTGGACCATGACCCCAGAACCTGCAGAACCGACCGCGTTTTGCTCATGCATCTGCGGGTTGGGCTGGTGTCGGCTCATCTGGGCGCTTCTCCTTCAAGCTGGGGGTTGGCCAAGCGTGGCTACTTGCTCTGCGGGGGGCTCATTCTGGGTCCTAGCTGCCGAGCTGCAGCTTCCCTGGGGCAGTGTTGCTGCCCATGGCACAGGCACAGACGGACACACAGGCCCCTTCAGAGCCTCTGCTTGAATCACACGTGCTGACCTCCCATTGGTCAAAGCAAGTCACGTGGCCAAGCCCAGGCGCAGGAGGTGGGGGGAAGTAGGCGGGTTTCTACCCGATGTGCCGCAAAGTCACATGACAGGGCAGGGCCGCCCGCCTGTGAAACTTTGGGACCATCCCCATACTCTGCACAGGGAGGGTCTCCACGTCAGTTGATCCCAAACCTGGGTAGCTGGGATGGGGGTGGGGATGTGGCAAAGGAGTCCTGTCCCAGCGGTGGGTGGCCGGGGAGAAGAAGGCGTGGTGAGGCACCTGCTCCTCACTCTCCTGGTGGCACCTGGGTGTCCTACTGTCTGTCCGTGGAAGCACAGCCCGACAGGCAGGCTTGTGGACCTCGCCAATACCAACAGGTCGGAGGTGTCCGTCTCCCTTGCGGGTGACCTGGGGCGTGCCTGGGAGGCACGGAGAAGGAGGCAGGCTAATTAATGCAGGGGGCTGGAGTGGGGACAGCAAGAGAGGAAATCCCGAATGCCGCGGTGGTGTTCTAAATGTCTTATTTAATGACATCCTTTAAACGCTTACCAAGTTAAGCGTAAAGTACAGATCTGTAGGGAGCCCGCCTTGCCAGTGGTGGGGCTTGTCCTACAGACCTACTTGTCCTACTAAGAAGAGGAGCCGGGCAGAATTTCTAGGATCATTCCAATTAGGTCTCCTTTTGAAAGCTTGTACCACACTCGCTCTTTTATTTTTTTTTCCTTCCCCTGCCTTAGGGCATTTCCCTGGTTCCTCATCAGTAAACGAATCTGTTCCCTTCACATCTGGGACACGGGGCCTTTGATACCGGAATTCGTGGGAAGGAAGGAAGAAAAATTAACAAATTAATTAATTATCCTTTATTTCCACTTCAAACAAATAAGGTAGTGTTTTTTTTTTTTGTTTTTTTTTTTTTTTTTAGCCAAACAGGTTACGCGTGGATAAGGGGTCATTAGTGACCATTTAAAATGAACGTGTGTGTGCAGATTCCCCACCGTCCTAGATGCCCGACACGCATATGACTAGCTCCTTCTATGAGCTGAGTTGGCTCCGGTGGCCTGGCCCAAGAAGCGAAGCTCCATGTAGATGCTTATTTCTGTGAACACAAAACAAAGCAAAAAGCCCACTGAATGAGTGATTCCACTTCTGCAAAAGAATCGAAAGCAGGGTCCTGAGGAGATATGTGCACATCCATGTACGTGGTGGGACTGCTCACACTCTCCAAAAGGCGGGAGCAACCCAAGTGTCCATCAGTGGATGAAGGGATAAACAAAACGTGGTCCACCCGCACAGTAGAATATTGTTCAGTCTTAGAAGGGAACGAAATTCGGATACCCGCTACGTAGATGGACCTTGACGACCTCTGCCGAGGGGTCAGCCAGTCCCAACAGGACAGATGCTGTAGGATCCCACTTACATGAGGTCCCTAGACGCATCGAGTTCACAGAGACGGCTGTAGAGTGGTGGGGGCTGAGAGGCTGGGGTGATGGCTGCACAAGAACGTGAATGTACTTGAGCCGGGCACTAACACATGGTTACAATGGTCGTGTGCTGGTGAGTCGACAAAACACTGACCAGAGGCGTGTAGGACCGAAACCCCGTGTTTGCTCAGGGCGGTGTTGCAGTGTTTGCTAATTCAGTGACTGCTGCGACTTTGTGATGCCTCAGTTCCACGAATGATGAGAATCGCCCATATCGTTTGAACGCGTTCCATTTCATGCTCTCTGTGTGTGTCTTCGGGGGCCCTGAATCCCTCCTTCACGTGCCTGTGCTAACACTCGTGATCACGGGCTCAGGCCCGAGTTCTCATACTTTGCTGTAAAGAGCGGTTCACTGATTGGATCTGGGAAATTTCAAGCTGTCCTTCTGGCTGCAGATCTCAAGTCATTTCTGATCTTTGACACGTGCCCGCCATGTTTCCGGCAAAAGTGAGTCGGTAGGCTGATGCCCACGGGCACCAATCTGAACCTCGTGCTCTGTGCGTGTGTCGGCACATCAGCGCTGACCTCGTGCCCCGTGTTCTTATGAGGAGTCTGTTGGCAGATGAAAAATAATATTTGTTGAGAATAGAATAGGGTAAATCATATTTATACTTTACTCTAGGAACAAAAGTACTTTCCAAAGCATATTTGATTTTGAAATCACCTTTCTGATTAAGAGTCCCTTAAAAAGCACAGTTAAATAAACTACGGGTTGGAAAGGCTCCTTCGTGTAGGCATGGTTTTCCATCTGTTAGTGGGTTGAACGGTTTTAGGCACGGCACGTTTGAGCTGCCATTGTCCACTTTTCTCTTACCTGTTTTTCTTCTTCTTCTTCTTCTTCTTCTTCTTCTTCTTCTTCTTCTTCTTCTTCT
>NW_026059256.1:0-10850 GCF_023721935.1 Panthera uncia | reverse complement strand
TCGCCCTGCTCCCCCATTGCACATCTTTTCCCCTCCCCCTGCACCTCTCCACTTGCCCCCCCACACTTCCCCTTCTCTCCCCCCTGCCCTTCCTCTGCTCTCCCCTCCCGTGCCTTCCCCCTGCACTTCGCCTCTTCCCTCCCCTCCCCTCCCCCTGCCCTCCTCCTCTTCCTCCTCCTCCTCTCCTGTCCTCTCTGTGTGCCTGGAGCAGGAGGAAGGGGTGGGGGAGGTTCCTGCAGCTGTTGCTGAAGGCTGGGTGAGGGTCTTTTCCACCACACCCTCCCAAACCCGGGGCTCAGTGCCGACAGCTGATGGGGCACTGGGCAGGCGAGGCTCTCAAAGGCATCCCTTCCATCCCGTGTCCCCTTGGAGAACAGCATCTTGTCTTTGCTTGGAAGCTTCCGCAGAGCCCCAAGTGAGCGGTTCCCACAGATGGGCTGAGGGGCAGATGGGGGCGGCAGGTGGGCCTGCCCTGGCTGTGGGCCAGGATTTCCGTGGCCAGTGGCCAAGGTGGGACCCGGGCTCCTGACCTCTCGATCCGTCCTTCACCACTGCCGTCTGCTTTGCATCAACGTGAGTCTCTGTATCGTGTCACGGAGCAGCTACCGTGATCTGGGCACTGGGCTAGGGGTGGAATCGGACAGCTCCTGGTCCTGAGCGGTCCCGGACCAGGGCTGCTGTGAGGAATCACCGAGAACAACAAAAGTTTGCTCTCTCCTTCCCTGTTCTGGAGGCCCGAAGTCCGTGTCCAGGTGTGGGCAGGCTCGGCTCCTTCTGGAGGCTCTGAGGGAGGGTCCGCTTCTGTCCCAGGCCTCCGTCCCGGGTGCCGGTGGCTGCCGACGGTGCTTGGTGCCGGCCCACGTCACTCCCATCTCTGCCTGCCTCGGACTGCAGCCGTCTCCGTGTTTCTCTGTGTCTCCCGTATGTCTCTTAGAATCCACCGTCATTGGATTTCAGGCCCACCCCAATCCAGGAGATTTCACCTCGATCCTTATTTTAATTACATACACAGGAGCTTTTTTCCAAATAAGGTCACGTTCTGAGTTTCTGGTGGACATGAACTTTGGTGGGCGGATGCTGTCTAGCCCACCACAGACCCGCAGGCCCCGAGAGAGAGCGCACCGGGCTGCAGCCCGAGGCAGGCGCCCCGTCTGGAGCCCTGCTCAGCCCTCCACGCCGTGCTGCTCGTGGGTGCAAATCTGCCTCCTGCACCTACAGCTCTTTCCCGGACTGCGTCTCTTCCTCCACAGTCCTTCCTCCGACGTCCCCTCCTGGCATCCTGGTCCCGTCTGCCCTTCTGTGTCCCTAGTGTGCGTGTGACCTGAGGAGAAGCTGCATGGGGTCTGAAGCCAGCTGTGGGGACAGTCCCAGCCTGTGGCGCAGCCGCAACCCGCCGTGGACGCCTCGGATCTGGTCTCAGCTCACCTTGCAGGGGCTGCGTGCGAAGAGAAGTGTTAAGGCCCTTCTCGGGGTTGGTGGGAGAGCGGGACGCTCTGAGGGAGAAAATGCTTGGCTGGATGAAGGCGGTGAACGGACACAGGGATCTGGACCCTGGCGGTGGGGGGCGGGGGTGGGGGTGGCCCTTCCGCCGTCGTCCGTGGGAAGGGGGTCCAGGGTGAAGAGGCTGAGGCAGCGGTTGTGCTGGGGAAAGCAGAGCCGCCAGCCTCCCGGCCACATCAACGGGTGGGGGCCGGGGAATGCGGCCCAGGGATCAAACGTGAGTTGGCTGCAGATTCCTTGGTGAAAAGTGACGTCCACTGGGGAGGGCCGGTAATCAAAGTGTTGAGGACGGAGCTGCTCTGATGGAGGTCAGCGGAGGGCGCCGAAGAGCTTCCTGCCCTGACCCTGGAGAGCCCAGGCGGAAAGTTCCAGGCACGGCAGATGGGGCCCCAGCTGGCGGGCAGGTCAGGCAGGAAGTGGGGTCTGCCCAGGTCCCCACCTCTCAGGTCCCTCGTGTGCCAGATGGAGACTCTGAGGCTCCCGCCTTTCCAGAGCTACAGGGACAGGAAGTGGGAAGGAGACACCACTTGTGGAAAGGCTCGGGAAACATTAGAAACGCCTGGCAGTGTAAGGCTCGCCCTCGGCTCACCGCTGCTTGCACAGACGGCTGCTACTAGCTCGTGATTACAGGCAAGCAGCGCACAGAGGTCCGCCCATAAATCAGGCAGACGTTAGCTTCGTCCCGTGATTCCAGCGCACCCGGCAGGGACCCACCTGGGAGGCCTGGCTGTGGCCGGTGGGTGCTGTTGCTAGGGGCTTGGGAGACGGTCCGCCTGGGGCGTGTGGGGCTCAGGTTCCCCGTGGTCCGCTGGGGACGCACCCCCCGGCCCCCCAAGCCTTTCCCTTGTCCTCCTTTGCTGCTGCTGTTCCAGCTTTGCTGTCCCCGCTCACATGCCTTTTCTCACTCCTGGACACTCTGCCTTACTCATGTCAGACTCAAGGTCACCGGAGACTAAGCTGGGCCGGAAGGAGAGCTCGGGCTCAGTCTGTCCCTCCTCGCTGGCCAGGCGGGCGCGTGTGCGCACGTGCATCTGCGTGTACGTACCTGCGTGCATGTGCACACGGAACACGTATGTGTGTGTGCAAGTAGCGTGCCGAGAGCATCGTGGGTTTGTAGCTGCGTGCTGACACGCATGTGCTCGTTCACACGTATGCACACCCATGTGTTCACTGGGTGTTTGTGCGTGCTTGTGCACAGAGGGCAGAGAGCCCAGACCTCCTGGACACCTCGCAGAACCCTGGGCCCGCCCCCTGCCAGCTGCCACTGCCCATTGGATGGCGCCCTTGGGGGAAGTTACTGGACATCTGGGCAAAGCAGAGCAGAAATGAAATAACCGCCAGATTTGCAGCACGTTACCTGTTTTTATTAAAAATCAATGACACAATAGAGCGATTCCACTCTATCTTACTTAAACAATATCCACTGCATGGGAGCCGGGAGGCGGGAGGGGGCCCTGGGGCCGGAGGGGGGCCATCTGGGGGGGAGGCCGCCGGCTCTGTGAGCTGCTCTGTTTCCAGCCGCGCGCCCCCTCCATAAAATAACCGGCTCATCTCGGCCCCATCAGAGCCGGGATTTACTGCCGGGCCCACGATTGCCTGCCACACGCCTCTCTCGGTTTTATTCCCGCTATTTATCATGCCGGGCCCTGCCTCAGCGCCGGAGGGACAGTTAATCAAGGCAGACTTTCTACCTTGTCATCCGAGATTCTGCTGGCAGAAAATGTGAACCATAAAATTAAGATCACGGGAAGTCTGGAATTTGCAAGGAAGCTGGTGGTTTGGGGAGGAGAAGAAAGAGATTTCCCCAGCTCCCTGCCCCGCATCCGGACACACGAAAACACTGAGCTGCGGGGACTCATGGCCCACATTCATTTCCCCTGCAGGCGAGTCCCCAGGCAGTGCCTTGCAGACCTCACCCCACCCTTTGCCTTCCTTCCCCTGCTGCCACTCTGCTCCTGCCCCGATATCCCTCCCTTCTGGAGGAGGTGCGGGGGAGAGTCCTGGCTGTACAAGAGAGTCAGGAAGTGGGCACCCTGGGGATTAATGACGACGTCTGACCCGGAATCCGCTGGGAGACAGTGCAGGTCCCACCAGACAGGCGGCCTCCCCTGGCACCCGGATGAGCCTCCTGGCCAGCCTGTCCCCCTGCCCGCCCCTTACGGTCCTGGGCCAGGTGGGGGGGGGGGGAGAAACGGGAGGCCCCAGGGAGGAGAGGAGCCCACATCTGTGTAGCCTGACTGTGCTGCGACATGGGGGGAATTTTCCAGCTGTTTCCAGAGATCCCAGAGAACCAGATTAGCATTTTGAGCTGGAGTAGGCAGAGCGCCTCTGCTCCGTGAGGCTGGAGCCATGCACAGGGGGCCTTGGCTCATCGTTTAATCTTAGAGAGCAGGGGAAATGGATTGCTTCCAGATCCTTCTAGACCTTTCTGTGGAAAACGGGCAGATTTTATTCCCTTTTTAATTTTATTATGTGGAGGAGCCGGCTGGGGCTGGGAAGGGGGAAGAGAGAGACAGAACATATAAAGCCCAGTGCCTGCGGGCTGGCTGGGCCTGTGGGTTTAGAGCGGTCCCGGGGGCCAGCATAGTGGGAGCTCCACGGGCACAAGCCCTGTCCAGCAGCACAGAAGGGGGTTGTGTTGCTTTTAAACATAAAGTCCCTGTAGCTCCACGTGAGTCCTGGTTGGCATTGGGGTGTGTGCGCGGGCGTGTGTGCACGCGGGCGCGGGCGTGTGTCTCCCCAGGTCTGCTCGTCGCAGAAGGATGGGTGTGACGGGCGCTAGAATAAATGGGTTTCCAGATCCCCAGAGGACAACGCAATCAGGCCAAATGTCTTCCAAAGACCCCCTGTTCCGGGAGAGAGGGGGTTTCAGAGGGTGCTGCCCAGTGCCTGCCTCTAGTGGGCATGTTTGGGGAGCCTTGTGGTTGGGAACGGGGTCTCCTGATTCCGGGCTGCCTGGGAGGCTCCCTAGTCCCAGCCCTTCGTGACCCCAGAGCCTGGCGTCAGGGCCGCGTGATGGAGGGTGACAGCGATTTGCAGCTGCAGTTCAGAGGTGCCCTGGGCTTTCCCGCTCCGGCACGGCCTTCCTGCACTCATTATTTATTTAATCATCTCTTTATGATTCTGGAGGAGCCAGGGGAAGGAAGGGGATGGGGGAGGGGTCAGGCAGAACGACCCTGTCGTGCCTCTCACCCCTGATGGAGCCTTGAATGAACAATGTTCGCATGGGCAGCTGTCAGTCACGGTCATCTGTCTCTGAGGTCGCAGGAACCAGCCAAGGTCACGGCAGGCCTCCCAGGAGTGGGGGGCAGCGGGGCAGTGCAGGGAATCCAGAGGGCAGCTGGGGTAGGGGCTGGAGGTAACACAGGCACAAAAGTGAAAAGCCAACTTCAGGTTGGACTTGGCTGTCTGGGGCCCCCCACTTCTAACAGAGTTGGTCCCCGGGGCAGAAGAAGCTGGACCCACAAGGATCCCCTTCTCCTGCTCCCTGCACCACCCCCCAGCCCCCACAGGAGGCAAAAGCACCACCAGGGCCCTGGGTGAGAGGGGGGGTACAGCAAGAGTCAGCTCTCAGGACAGAGGCCGGTTGAAGAGTCTGGACCTCCATCCCGAGACCTCCCCTCCATGAGCCCTGTCTGAGCTGAGGTAGCTTCCTCTGCATAGCCCTGCCCTGCATGACCCCGGCCCCGTCTCCCGGGTCCTCTGCTCTGGCCACATGGAGATGGGCTTCGAGGCTGCCCTCTGCCACCAGGCCTCTGTGCCTCTGCCTGGTCCCACCCCGACCCCAGGCCTCTCCAGGCCTGCCCAAGGCCGCTCCCCACTGCACGTGCGCGCGCGCACACACACACACACACACACACACACACACACGTGTGCACGTGCACATTTCAGACTATCCCGCCCTCCCTTGTCTGTCATGCAAGAGGACTGATGGACAACCTTAGGGCAGCTACTCATGGACCGGCCTTCCCCACCAGCCACGGCACTCCCTGTGCATCTCTGCGGTGCCGACACGTGGCAGATGCCTGTCGGCTGCCTGATGAGTGAGTGGTTCCTGGCATTTCTAGAAGGACCCATCTGCCGTGTGTCCCCACCCAGCACGGAGAGCTCCATGGGACCCCCCCCCCCCCAGGGAAGCCGGGATCCCATCCTGCTCTTATGCAGATGGCAGGGGGAGGAGCTTGGGGAGGGGGTGATCACCAGGGGAAAGCGTGGCCATCACTTTTGTGCTGTAGAGCCCCCGAGACCCCTAGACGTCCCCCAGTGACGTTTTCTTGGATTTGGAATGCATTATGTGATTTCGCTGTTGTTATAGATTTACCTTCCTAATTATGTTTGGCTTAGAACAATGTTAAAATTGTTTTGCATTCCCTGGGTACACAGAGCCCGGGCGTGGGAGGAGGTGGCTGGGGATGCGCGAGGTGGCAGGGAGAAGATACTCAGGATGTAAGGGCTGCAGGGATGAGCCACGTGCCGGTAATGAAGAATTGTCTGTGCAGAGAGCGCCTGCAGACAAACGGCCATGAGCTCCTGTGGCTGCTAACACCCAGCAGAGCGGGAGGCGGCTGGGAGCAGGTCTGGAGCGCCAGGGCCTGAGCCCAGATGACCAGCGTCTGTCCGTGCCTGCTGTGCGCCAGCCACTGCTCTGAGGATTTTCCTTGAACTGACTCATTCGACCCCACAACCACGCTGATGGGGTGCGTACCGTTGTCTTTCTCCTCTTTGCAGAGGGGTAAACTGAGGCCCAGAGAGGGGAAGCCGCTGGCCTGAGGTCCCAAAGGAGACGTATGGCCCCCAGCCAGGCTTGCATCCTCTGTGTTAGGCCCTCTCCAGCCAGGTGGAGGTTCTGAACTAGGAGCGTCCGCAGGCGGCCAGAGACGGGCAGAGGCGCAGGGCGTGGCTTACTCACACGAGGCCCCTGGGAGAGGTTTCTTCTTCCTTCCCTCCCGGGCCTGGGAAGTGGAGACCGTCCCATTTGCAGAAGCCGGTTATTTTCAGGGGTGCACTCCCCCCCCGTCCTTGCTGGATGAGAGTCTGCTGCTGCTGATGCCCTCTGAGGGTTCGCTGCTTCCCCCAGGGCTCCAGCACTCAGCCCTTACCTGAACCCCCCGCGGCTTACCTGAACCCCTCGCGGCTCCAACGGGGGGAAGCCCCCCGTTTCCCTATCGGTGTTCCCAAGCAAGACGGAGCTCTCCCTAAAGTTCAGATTCATATGGGTTTGAAGCAACGTGAATTTAACCCTCTCTTTCCTAAGTAAGATACAGAACGTATCTGGGCCCCCTTGCCCTCTTGGCTAATCCTCTCTTCCAAGTCAGACAGCCAGACCCCTGGGTGCTGAGGACCACGGAGAGCCCCACGCTGTTCTCAGCTTCCTGGATCTGGACGTTCCGGGGAGCGTCAGACAGGAGCCGGGCTCAGAAAGATGGAGGTGAGCTGTTACTCTTTTTGGGCTTGTCTGCAAAGCCGAGCCTTCACTGCCCCTTTTCTCCCAGCTCTGGCCACGTTTGTTATTTCTGAGTGGACCAGGCTGCTTAGTGCCCCTTCTGATTCCACATTGTCCAGAAATTAGCACAGTTTCACTGTCGGCCTGGTCTCTGTGGCCAGATGCCTGTTCTTTGTCAGTACTGAAGTCTTTGCATTTTGCAGGCAGATCTGGTTCTGCACTAAGGAGCTTGGTCCAGGTCCTTTCCAGAGGACCTGGAGGCGATGCTGGGGTTTCTCCCCTCCCCGCCCGTCGAATCCCCAAACCCGCTCACAGCACCCCAGCGGATAGGCAGGAGAGGTGCTGCTGAGATGCTCCCCTCTGGTTGTCAAGGCAGCACTGAGGGTTTTGAAACTCCTCGGGGACAAGAGCACGCCTCTCCATGTTCTCTGCCTGCGTTCCGTCTACCTGGAAGCCGTGGCTGATGTAACTCAGCTGGAGCGTTTGGGGGTGTCAAGCATGGGGGGAGGCACATTATCAGGAAGAGGAGTTAGTGAGCTTTTATGTCCTACTGTGATGTAAATGTTGGGATTTTTACCCTGTCCTAGAGTCCAGAAAGAGCTTATTTGCTTCCAGCAGTTCCAGATGTTTCCATCTTGGAAGTTGAAGGGCGTGGGTCCGCCGGGTCCTCATCATTTGTAACAGTCAGCTCTTGCTGCGTAACAACTACCCCATAAGTCCGAGTATTTAAACGGTTTTAATTCGTAATCGTCGATCCTCATTATTCGTGGATTCTGTATTTGTGAATTTGTTGTCTCGCTAACATTTATTTGTAACCCACAAATCAGTACTAATGGCACTTTTGTGGTCATTCGCGGGCACGCGCGGAGCCAGTGTGGGTGCTCCCAGCTGAGGCGGGACAAGATGACACTCCGCCTTCTTGTTTTCAACTCTCATGCTGGAGACCAATGGTCTATTTAGTGCCAGAGTTTTTGCATTTTTTGTTGGTGATTTTGCCGTTTAGAGTGGCCCCCAGCATGGCGCTGAGGTGCCGTCTGGTGGCCAGAAGCCCCGGCAGGCCGTGATGTGCTCTGTGGGAAAATGCGGGTGTTCGATAGGCTTCATCGAACCAGCAGGCATTGTAGCACTGTTGGCGGTGAGTTCTATGTTAACGAATTGGCAACACATATTAAATAAGATAGCTTTAGCCAGAAGCACACGTACAATAGGCTTATGTATCGGTGGGCTGACAAAAACGTTGTGAGAGTCCCGACCGCTAGGAGCACTCGTTCAGTATTCTCCAGTTCAAGGTTAGTGACGACTTTCTGGACCATGACCCCAGAACCTGCAGAACCGACCGCGTTTTGCTCATGCATCTGCGGGTTGGGCTGGTGTCGGCTCATCTGGGCGCTTCTCCTTCAAGCTGGGGGTTGGCCAAGCGTGGCTACTTGCTCTGCGGGGGGCTCATTCTGGGTCCTAGCTGCCGAGCTGCAGCTTCCCTGGGGCAGTGTTGCTGCCCATGGCACAGGCACAGACGGACACACAGGCCCCTTCAGAGCCTCTGCTTGAATCACACGTGCTGACCTCCCATTGGTCAAAGCAAGTCACGTGGCCAAGCCCAGGCGCAGGAGGTGGGGGGAAGTAGGCGGGTTTCTACCCGATGTGCCGCAAAGTCACATGACAGGGCAGGGCCGCCCGCCTGTGAAACTTTGGGACCATCCCCATACTCTGCACAGGGAGGGTCTCCACGTCAGTTGATCCCAAACCTGGGTAGCTGGGATGGGGGTGGGGATGTGGCAAAGGAGTCCTGTCCCAGCGGTGGGTGGCCGGGGAGAAGAAGGCGTGGTGAGGCACCTGCTCCTCACTCTCCTGGTGGCACCTGGGTGTCCTACTGTCTGTCCGTGGAAGCACAGCCCGACAGGCAGGCTTGTGGACCTCGCCAATACCAACAGGTCGGAGGTGTCCGTCTCCCTTGCGGGTGACCTGGGGCGTGCCTGGGAGGCACGGAGAAGGAGGCAGGCTAATTAATGCAGGGGGCTGGAGTGGGGACAGCAAGAGAGGAAATCCCGAATGCCGCGGTGGTGTTCTAAATGTCTTATTTAATGACATCCTTTAAACGCTTACCAAGTTAAGCGTAAAGTACAGATCTGTAGGGAGCCCGCCTTGCCAGTGGTGGGGCTTGTCCTACAGACCTACTTGTCCTACTAAGAAGAGGAGCCGGGCAGAATTTCTAGGATCATTCCAATTAGGTCTCCTTTTGAAAGCTTGTACCACACTCGCTCTTTTATTTTTTTTTCCTTCCCCTGCCTTAGGGCATTTCCCTGGTTCCTCATCAGTAAACGAATCTGTTCCCTTCACATCTGGGACACGGGGCCTTTGATACCGGAATTCGTGGGAAGGAAGGAAGAAAAATTAACAAATTAATTAATTATCCTTTATTTCCACTTCAAACAAATAAGGTAGTGTTTTTTTTTTTTGTTTTTTTTTTTTTTTTTAGCCAAACAGGTTACGCGTGGATAAGGGGTCATTAGTGACCATTTAAAATGAACGTGTGTGTGCAGATTCCCCACCGTCCTAGATGCCCGACACGCATATGACTAGCTCCTTCTATGAGCTGAGTTGGCTCCGGTGGCCTGGCCCAAGAAGCGAAGCTCCATGTAGATGCTTATTTCTGTGAACACAAAACAAAGCAAAAAGCCCACTGAACGAGTGATTCCACTTCTGCAAAAGAATCGAAAGCAGGGTCCTGAGGAGATATGTGCACATCCATGTACGTGGTGGGACTGCTCACACTCTCCAAAAGGCGGGAGCAACCCAAGTGTCCATCAGTGGATGAAGGGATAAACAAAACGTGGTCCACCCGCACAGTAGAATATTGTTCAGTCTTAGAAGGGAACGAAATTCGGATACCCGCTACGTAGATGGACCTTGACGACCTCTGCCGAGGGGTCAGCCAGTCCCAACAGGACAGATGCTGTAGGATCCCACTTACATGAGGTCCCTAGACGCATCGAGTTCACAGAGACGGCTGTAGAGTGGTGGGGGCTGAGAGGCTGGGGTGATGGCTGCACAAGAACGTGAATGTACTTGAGCCGGGCACTAACACATGGTTACAATGGTCGTGTGCTGGTGAGTCGACAAAACACTGACCAGAGGCGTGTAGGACCGAAACCCCGTGTTTGCTCAGGGCGGTGTTGCAGTGTTTGCTAATTCAGTGACTGCTGCGACTTTGTGATGCCTCAGTTCCACGAATGATGAGAATCGCCCATATCGTTTGAACGCGTTCCATTTCATGCTCTCTGTGTGTGTCTTCGGGGGCCCTGAATCCCTCCTTCACGTGCCTGTGCTAACACTCGTGATCACGGGCTCAGGCCCGAGTTCTCATACTTTGCTGTAAAGAGCGGTTCACTGATTGGATCTGGGAAATTTCAAGCTGTCCTTCTGGCTGCAGATCTCAAGTCATTTCTGATCTTTGACACGTGCCCGCCATGTTTCCGGCAAAAGTGAGTCGGTAGGCTGATGCCCACGGGCACCAATCTGAACCTCGTGCTCTGTGCGTGTGTCGGCACATCAGCGCTGACCTCGTGCCCCGTGTTCTTATGAGGAGTCTGTTGGCAGATGAAAAATAATATTTGTTGAGAATAGAATAGGGTAAATCATATTTATACTTTACTCTAGGAACAAAAGTACTTTCCAAAGCATATTTGATTTTGAAATCACCTTTCTGATTAAGAGTCCCTTAAAAAGCACAGTTAAATAAACTACGGGTTGGAAAGGCTCCTTCGTGTAGGCATGGTTTTCCATCTGTTAGTGGGTTGAACGGTTTTAGGCACGGCACGTTTGAGCTGCCATTGTCCACTTTTCTCTTACCTGTTTTTCTTCTTCTTCTTCTTCTTCTTCTTCTTCTTCTTCTTCTTCTTCTTCTTCT
>NW_026059255.1:0-10851 GCF_023721935.1 Panthera uncia | reverse complement strand
TAAGTCAAATGCTTTTCTGCATCTATTAAGATGATCAAATAATTTTTAACTTTGTTACTGTAATGTATCACATTGGTCAGTTTCAGGATGTTGGACAATCCCTGCATCCCTAGAATGAATCCCACTTAATCCTGGTGTACGATCATTTTAGTGTACTATTGAATTCAGTTTGTTAAGGTTTGTTGAGGTTTTATTTTTTTAATTCTGTGTTCACAAGGATATTTTCCTGTAATATTCTTGTGATGTGCTCATTTGGTTTTGTTATCAGGGTAATGCTGGCTTCCTCATAAAATGAGTGTGGAAGTGTTTCCTTCTCTTGCATTTCCCCCCCTCCCCCTTGGAAGAGTTTGAGAAAGATTAGTATTAATTCTCTGAATATTTGGTAGAATTCACAAGGGAAGCATTTTGGTTCTGGACTTCTGTTGATGGGAAGTTTTCAGTTATGGATTCATTTTCCTTATTGGTAATCAGTATATTCTCATACTCTATTTCTTCATGATTCAGTCTTGACAGGTTTTAGGTTGCTAGGAAGTTATTCATTTCTTCTAGGTTGTCCAATTTGTTGGCATATATTTGTTAATAGTAGTAATCTCTTCTGTTTTGTATTTCTGTGATGTCAGTTATAATGTCACCTATTTCATTTCTAATTGTGATTTCTCTTTTTCTATGTGAGTCCAGCTAAAGATTTGTCAATTTTTTAATCCTTTCAAAGAACAAACTCCTTATATCATCTTTTCAATTTTATTTATGTGTTTATTTATGTATTTATGTATTTATGTATTTATGTATGTATGTATGTATGTATTTATTTATTTATTTATTTATAAATTTCCACTATGATCTTTGCTATTTCCTTCCTTCTACTGACTATGGGCTTTGTTTTTCCTTTTTATCTAGTTCTTTGAAATATTGAGTTAGGTTTTTTAGTTTCAGTTTTTCTTGATTCCTGAGGTAGGCATTTATTGCATGAACTTCCCTTTTAGGCCAGCCTTTTCCATCCCATAATGTTTGGTATTTTGTATTTCCATTTTAATTTGTCTGAAGGTATTTTTACTTTTCTCTTTTGAGATTTTCTTTGCCTCGTTGGTTGTTCATTGTTTTTGTTTTTGGTTATTGAATTATAGTTCTTTATATATTCTGGATATTAACCTCTTAACTAATATATAACCTGGAAAGAGTTTCTTTCCATAGGTTGCCTTTTTACACTATTGATGTTCTCTTTGCTGCAGTGAAGTTTTTAAGTTTGAAGTGGTCCCCTTGTTTATTTTTGCTTCTGTTCCCTGTGTTTTTTTGTGTTATATCCAAGAAATCCTTTCCTATTATGGTGTTGTGAAATTGTTTCCTTGTATTTTATTCGAGGACTTTTATAGCTTCAGGTCTATCTTTAGATCTTGATTCTATTTTGAGTTAATTTTTTGTTGTAGAAAAAAAAGACCACTTTAATTCTTTTTCATGTGTATATCTGGTTTTCCTACCACAATTTGTTGAAACTATTCATTTTCCATTGTCTTTTCACCTTTTCTGAAGATCATTTAACTATATAAATATGGGTTTATTTCTAGACTCTTTATTCTGTTTCATTGCTCTGTGTATCTGTGTTTATTCAAATAACATTCTTTTTTGATTAATGTAGCTTATGTAACTTTATTAATTAGGAAGTGTAGACCTTCAACTTTGGTATTTCTCAAGATTATTTTGGCTACTGGGGTCCTTTGAGATTCCTAGTTAATTTTACAATGAGTTTTTGTTTTGTGCAAAAATTGTCATGAAGTTTGATAGGGATCATTTTGAACATGTACATTTCTTTACATAGAATGGACATTTTACCAATATTGTCTTGCAATTCATGAACATGAGGTGTCTTCACTAATTTGTGTCATGTTTAATCTCTATCAACAGTGTTTTGTGGTTTTCAGTATACTAGATCTTGCCTTCTTCGTTACATTTATACCTAAGTATTTTATTTTTATTTATATTATTATAAATAGCATTAGTTTTTTTCAATTTCCCTTTGGTTTGTTCATTGTTCATATAGAAAAATGTAATTGATGTGTGTGTGTGTGTGTGTGTGTGTGTGTATTTGATGTTGTTTTATTCTGCAAATTTGCTGAATTCATTTTTTAGGTCTACCTTTTGTTTTTGGAATATTTAGCATTTTCTGCATAGATCTTGTCATCTGTGAATAGAGATAATTTTACTTTTATTCCCAATTTGGATAAGCTTATTTCTTGTTTTTGCCTAATTTCCACAGCTAGCACTTCCATAATGTGTTGAATTAGAAGTAACAGGAGTGGGAATCCTTGCCTTGTTTGTATTGGAGGAAAATCATTTTTCACCATTAATCGTGGAATATTCATATATGAACTTTATTATGCTAATGTAATTTTTTTAAATTTATAGTCTGTTTTTTATTATGAAAGTGTATACTCTGTCAAGTGCTTTTTCTGCATCAGTTGAGATGATCATGTGATTTTGTCTTTAGTTCTGTTAATGCGGTATGTTATTTACATTATAAATGTTCATACATTGAACTACCTTACCTTTCAAGAATAAATCCCTCTTGGTCATAGTGTATATAGTCTTTTTATATGCTGTTGAATTTGGTTTGCTAGTATTTTGTTGATCTTTTCAACAATACTCATCTAAGACACTGGTCTGTTGTTTCATTTCTTGTGGTGTCTTTAGCTTTGGTATCAGGGTAATACCAGTCTCATAAAATGCATTTGGAAATGTTCTCTCTTCTTCATTTTTTGATAAGAATTTGAGAAGCATTGGTGTTAGTTCTTCTTAAAATGTTTAATATAATTCTTCGCTGAAGCCATCTATTTGGTTCTGGACTTTTCTGTGGGTTAGTTTTGGATTACTGATTCAAATTATATATTTGTTACAAGTCTGTTCACATTTTTTATTTCTTTGTTATTCAGTCTCTGCAGATTGCATATTTCCAGAAATTTATAATTTATTTCTTCTAGGTTCTACAACTTGTTGACATAATTATTCATAATATTCTCATATATATATATATATATATATATACACACATACATACATATATATATTTAATTTTATTATAGTATAATGGGCATAAAATCTTATATTAGTTTCAGATATACTACATATTGGGCAATTCTATACATTATTAAATGTCTATCACAATAAGGGTAGTCACCATAAAACATTATGATGATATTGACTACATTCTCTATACTGTACTTTTCATCCCTGAGATTTATTTTAAAACTGGAAGTTTGCACCCCTTAATCCTTTTTATCCATTTTACCCATCTTCCTGTGTGTCTCTTTTCCGGTAGCCACCAGTTTTTCTCTGAACTTGAGTCTGTTTTACTCTGTGGATTCCACATATAACTAAAATTGTATGGTATTTGTCTTTCTCTGTCTGACTTATTTCTCTGTCTGACTTATTATACGAGCATAATATACTCTAGGTCTCTCTATGTCCCAAATAGCAATATCTTATTTTTTACCATTAACTAATATTCCATTATGTATATGTAACTCCTCTTTAAATCCCATCTATAGAGGAACATGGGTTGCCATGTCAATATTGCTTTGGCTATTCAAGTTATTCGTGATTCCATAGAAATTTTAGGATTATTCTAGTTCTGTGAAAAATAATATTGTATTTTGATGGGTAGTGCATTGAATTTATAGATTTCTTCGTGTAGAATAGGTGTTTTAACAATATTAATTCTTATACTTAATGAACAGGATATATATTTCAGTTTGTTTCTGTCACCCTCAATTTCTGTCATCACTGTATTACACATTTTAGTGTAGAGGTCTTTCACCTCCTTGGTTAAATCTATTCCTAGACATCCAATTCTTTTTGGTGCAGTTGTAAATGTGGCTGTTTGTTTACTTTGGTTTTCTGATACATTGTTATTAGCACAAAGAAATGCAACTAATTTCTGTATATTTTATATCCTGCAACTTTACTGATTTCATTAATCAGTTCTCATATATTTTTGGTAGATTCCTTAGGGTTAGTACACTGTCTTCTGCAAATAGTGACACTTCATTCTTTGCCAAACTGAATGATTTTGTCTGGTTTGACTGCTGTACCTAGATTTCCAGTACAATATTGAATGAAAGTAGTAAAAGTAGACGTGTGTCTTGTTTCTGATCTCAGAGGAAAAACTTTCGGTTTTTCACCATTAAGTATGATGTTAGCTGTTCGTTTTTCATATATGGTCTTTGTTATGTTGAAGTATGTTCACTCTAAACCCATTTTTTGAGATTTTTTTTTTACCATGAACAGATACTGGATTTCGTCAAATGCTTTTACTGCATGCATTGAGATGATCATGATTTTGCCTTTGTTGTGTTAATGTGGCATGTCCTGTTGATGTTGATTGATTTGCAAATATTGAATCACCCTTGTGTCCCTGAAATGCATCCCTTTTGATCCTGATGAATGATCCTTTTAATGTATTGAATGATGTTTTCCCACATTTTTTTTGAGGATTTTTGCGTCTGCTTTCATCAGATATATTGGCCCATGATTTCCCTTTTTTTGTGGTGTCTTTGTCTGGTTTTGGCATCAGGTTAATACTGGCATCATAGAATGAATTTGGGGTTTTCTTCCTCTATTTGTTTTTTGGAATCGTTTGAAGACAATAGATATTAACTCTTCTTTAAATGTTTGTTAGATTTGCTTGTGAAGCCAACTGGTCCTGGACTTCTGTCTGTTGGTAGTTTTTTTTTGTTTGTTTGTTTTTTTGTTTTTTTTGTTTTTACTGATTTAATTTCATTACCAGTGATCAGTCTGTTCATATTTTCTATTTCTTTCCAATTCAGCTTTAGAAGACTGTATGATTCTAGGGATTTTTCAATTTCTTATAGGTTATCCAATTCGTTGGTATATAGCTTTTTATAATATTGACTTTAAATCCTTTTCGGTTCTTTGGAGTTGGTTATTTCTCCTCCTTCATTTCTGATTTTGAGTTTTCTTGATGGATCTGACCTTATTAATTTTATCTTTTCAAAGAAACATCTCTTGCTTTTATTGATCATTTCTATTGATCTCTCAATTTCTTCTCTAATCTTCATTATTTCCTTCCTTCTACTAGCTTTGGGCTTTATTCTCTTTTTTTTAGCTCCTTTGGGTTTAAGGTGAGATTGTTGGAGATTATTCCTTTTTCTTGAGATACGCTAATATCACTATAAACTCCCCTCTTAGAATTCTGTTGCTGAATTCCAAAGGTTTTGGACCATTGTGCTTTTATTTTCATATATATTCATGTATTTTTTATTTCCTTTTTGGTTTTTTGGTTGACTCATTCATTGTTTAAGTTCCATTTATTTGTGTTTTTCCAGATACTTTTCTTGTAATTTCTAGTTTTGTGATCAGAAAGGATACTTGATATGTTTTTAGTAATCTTAAATATATTGAGGTTTGTTTTGTGGAATAACATATGATATATCCCAGAGAGTGTTCCATGTACACTTGAAAAAAATGTGCATTCCATTGTTTTTGTTTGGAATGTTCTGTGTATATTTGTAATGTCCATGTTGTCTAAGATGTTATTCAAAGCTACTCTTTCCTTGTTGATTTGCTATCTTGATGGTCAATCCATTGATGTAAGTGGGGTAATAAAGTCCTTTACTATTATTGTATTACTGTCTATTTCTCTCTTTATGTATGTTAATATTTGCTTTATGTATATATGTGTTCCTATGTTGGATTCCTAGATTTTACCATTGTTATGGATTGATTGATGGCTTTATTATTATGTAGTGCCCTTCTTTGACTCTTGCTATTGTCATTATTTTCAAGCATAATTTGTATGATATAAGCATTGTTATCCTGGCTTTTTTTTTTTTTTTAAATTTCCATTTGCATGGTATCTATTTTTCCATCCCTTCACTTTCAGGCTATATGTGCCTTAAGGTCTTAAGTGAGTCTCTTGCAGGCAGCATATCGATGGTCCTGGTTTTAGTATCTGTTTAGTCCTAATTTCTTTAGATTAGGGCACTTACTCCATTTATATTTACAATAATTATCAGTAGATTAATGGTTCATCCTGGATGGCTGGTTTGTACATGTCCACCCTGAATGCCCTTGTCAATCATTATCTTGAAAATGTACGGATCTGTCTTCTCTCTGTGTTCCCATCAAGCAGGGTATGTAGAGAAACCTATGGTTCATCATTCAAGGTCAGGGGCTCCGTCGGTGGCCAACTGGAATATCTCCTTTGTAATGAAGAATGTCTGGATGAGGGGACTTGATCTTGGAACTCTGGCCAAAAAGGAGGTAAAAGGCTACAGATAGTTACTAGGCCAGTTACTACACAATAAATGCCTGCTATGTAGGTTACAGCAGTGGATGCTTTGTCCAGACTGCCACTCCTCAGCTCCCTGTATATAACTTCTCCTAATAAATCTATGTCTCAGTTGCTGTCCCAGGTCATTTCTTTTGGCCCTGCTGAGTTATTGCCCACTCTTGGCTTTGAGTCTTATGCAACAGGTATGTACTTACTGCCATTTTTTTTTCATTTCTAGGTTTGTTTGTTTGTTTGTAGTTCTTCTCTGTTCTTTTCTTCTCTTGCTTTTTTCCTCTGTGGTTTGATGGCTGCTTTTAGTATAATGCTTGGATTTCTGTGTCTATATTACATGAAGTTTTTTGATTTGCAGTTATTTTGGGGTTAATACATCTATGTGTATAGCAGTCTATGTTAGGTGGATGGTCACTTAGATTTGAACACATTCTAAAACAGTACATTTTTATTCCTCGATGTATTATATATATGATGTCATATTGTAATTACATGCTTTATTTTATGTATCCCTTGATTAGTTTTTGTATTCATTTTATTACTTGTTGGGTTTTAACCTCAATACTGGCTATTCAAGTGATTAACCTACCTTTATTATATATTTGCTTTCACCAGTGAAATGTTTTCCTGTCATAATTTTTTCTAGATTTGGCTTATTCTTTACACTTGACAAATTCTTTATAACATTTCTTGTAATGCTGGCTTGGTGATAATGAACTCCTTTAACTTGGGGAAATTTTTTATCTCTTCTTTAATTCACAATGATGACTTTTCTAGGTAGAATATTTTTGGTTGTACAATTTTTCTCTTTCAGCATTTAGAATATGTCCTGCCATTCCCTTCTGGGCTTGCAGGGTTTCTGGTGAAAAATAAACTGATAGGGATTTCCTTTATAACTGTTTTCTTTTAGTGCTTATAAAATTCTCTTTTGATCACTACTTTTTTTTTTTTTTTCCATTTTAATCATCACGTGGCTCAGTGTGGACCTCCTTGGGTTTATCTTGTTTGGGACTCAAACTCATAAACCACGAGACCATGACCTGAGCTGAAATTGGAAGCTTAACCAACTGAACCATCCAGGAGCCCCTGCCCATGTTTAGTAAGGTGTGTGTGTGTGTGCGTGTGTGTGTGTGTGTGTGTGTGTGTGTGTGTTGAGTTATATAAGTTCTTCATGTATTTTGGATATTAACCCCTTATGGGATATATCATTTACAAATATCTTCTCCCATTCTGTAGGTTGCCTTTTTGTTTTATTGATTGTTTCCTTTCTGTGGCACAGCTTTTTTGGTTTTATCCCCCCATAGTATATTTTTGCTTTTGTTTCCCTTGCTTGAGGAGACTTATCTTAGAGAGGTGTTGTTAAAGCCTATGTCCAAGAGATTACTGCCTATGTTTCCTTCTATGCATTTTATGGTTTCAGATCTCACATTGATCCATTTCAAGTTTATTTTTGTGTGCGGTGTAACAAAGTGCTCCAGTTTAATGTTTCTAAATGTAGCTTTCTAGTTCTCTTGGCACCATTTTTTGAAGAGAAAATCTTTTCTGCATTGTATTTTTGCCTCTTTTGTCATAGATTAATTGATTACATAGGCATGAGTTATTTCTGGGCTCTCTATTCTGTATCAGTGACTTACGTGTCCATTTTTTTTTTTTTTTGCCACTACCATAGTGTTTTTCTGTTTTGTTTTGTTTTTATAATTTTTTTAATGTTTGTTTCTGAGAGAGACAGAGTGCAAGTGGGGGAGGGGCAGAGGGAGAGGGAGACACAGAATCCGAAGCAGGCTCCAGGCTCTGAGTGGTCGGTCCAGAGCCCAATGTGGGGCCCAAACTCACTAACTGTGCGAGATCATGACCTGAGCTGAAGTTGGACACTAAACCAATTGAGCCACCCAGGCGCCCCACTACCATAGTGCTTTTATTACTACACCTTTGTAGTGTGTCTCAAAATTGGGATTCTGATACCTCCAGCTTTGTTCTTTTTTGTTTGTTTCAAGTTTGTTTTGGCTTTATGAGGTCTTTTGTGATTCCATACATCTTTAAGATTATTTTAGTTCTGTGAAATATTCTTGTGGTATTTTGACAGGGATTGAACTTAATCTGTAGATTGCTTTGGGTGGAATGGACATTTTAATAATATATTTCCAATCCATGAGTGAGGACTGTTGTTATATTTGTGTTGTCTTCAATTTCATTCATCAGTGTTTATGGTTTTGAGAGTACAGGTTTTTCACCTTTTTGGATAAGTTTATGTTTAGGTATTTTATTCTTTTTGGTGCAATTATAAATGATTTTTTTCTTAATTTCTCTGCTACTTGAGTATTTTTTTTAAGTTTATTCATTTTTGAGACAGAGAGACAGAGCGTGAACAGGAGAGGGGCAGAGAGAGAGAGGGAGACACAGAATTCAAAGCAGGCTCCAGACTCTGAGCTGTCAGCACAGAGCCCAAAGCAGGACGTGAACCCATGAACTGTGAGATCATGACCTGAGCTGAAGTCAGATGCTTGACCAACTGAGCCACCCAGGTACCCCTGTAGTAAATTAAAATACAACCAATCTGAATATTTTGCATTAATTTTACTCAATTTATTCATTACTGCTAATAGTTACTTGGTTCAGTCTTTAGTATTTTCTGTGTATAGTATAATTCTTTCTGCCGGTAGTATCAGTTTAAATTTTTTCATACCAATTTGGATGCTTTTTATTTCTAGTCTCATTGCTGTGGCTAGGACTTCCAGTACTATATTGAATAAAACTGCTGAGAGTGGAAATCCTTGTCTTATTCCTGATCTTAGAGGAAAAATTTTCAGTTTTTCATCATTAAGTATGATTCATGTTAGCTGTGGGTTTTTCATATATGATTTGTATTATAATGAGATATGTTCCCTCTAAATCTATTTTGTTGAGAGTTTTTTTAATCATGAGAAGATATTGACTTTTTTCAGCTACTCTTCCTGAATCTATTGAGATAAACATGATTTTTATCAATGTTGTGTTAGTGTGGCATATCATATTGATTAATTTCCAAATATGGTTCAATATCCCAAGCAGGCTCCACAGTGACAGCATGGAGCCTGACATGGAGCTCGAACTCCCAAACCAAGATATCATGACATGAGCCGAAGTCAAGAATAGGACCCTTAACCAACTGAGCCACCCAGGTGTCCCACTGGCAAATAAATTTTTGTAGTAGTCTTTAATAATCCTTTGTATTCTGTGGTGTCATTTGTTACTTCTTTTTTATTTCTGATTTTATTTGTATCTTCTCTTTTACTTGACAAGTCTGGCTAAAGATTTACTAATTTTGTTTATCTTAAAAAAACAGATCTTGGTTTCATTTATCTTTACTATTTTTTATTCTTAATTTCATTTATTTCTGGTCTTTATTATTTCTTTCCTTCTACTCACCTTGAGCTTTGTTCAGCTAAGAGCAGCCCTGCAGCCCAGGAATGAATCCCACTTGATCATGGTGAATAATTCCCTTTATATGCTGTCGAATTCGATTTGCCTAGTATCTTATTGAGAATTTTTGTATCCATATTCATCAGGGATATTGGTTTGTAGTTCCCTTTTTTTTTGCTGGGTCTCTGTCTGGTTTAGGAATCAAAGTAATGCTGGCTTCATAGAATGAGTCTGGAAGTTTTCCTTCCCTTTCTATGGTTTGGAATAGGTTGAGAAGGATAGGTATTAACTCTGCTTTTAATGTCTGGTAGAATTCCCCTGGGAAGCCATCTGGTCCTGGACTCGTATTTGTTAGGAGATTGTTGATGACTGATTCAATTTCTTCGCTGGTTATGGGTCTATTCAAGCTTTCTATTTCTTCCTGTTTGAGTTTTGGGAGTGTGTGGGTGTTTAGGAATTTTTCCATTTCTTCCAAGTTGTCCAGTATGTTGGCATATAATTTTTCATAGTATTCCATGAAAATTGCTTGTATTTCTCAGAGATTGGTTGTCATAATTCCATTTTCATTCATGATTTTATCTATTTGGGTCATCTCCCTTTTCTTTTTCACAAGCCTGGCTAGAGGTTTATCAATTTTGTTTATTTTTTCAAAAAACCAACTCTTGGTTTTGTTGATCTGCTCTACATTTTTTTTTAGATTCTATATTGTTTATTTCTGCTCTGATCTTTATTATTTCTCTTCTTCTGCTGGGTTTGGGGTGTCTTTGCTGCTCTGCTTTAGGTGTGCTGTTAGATTTTGTATTTGGGATTTTTCTTGTTTATTGACATAGGCCTGGATTGCAATGTATTTTCCTCCCAGGACTGCCTTTACTGCATCCCAAAGCATTTGGATGATTGTATTTTCATTTTTGTTTGTTTCCATATATTTCTTAATTTCTTCTCTAATGTCTGGTTGACCCATTCATTCTTTAGTAGGGTGTTCTTTAACCTCCATGCTTTTGGAGGTTTTCCAGACTTTTTCCTGTGGTTGATTTCAAGCTTCATAGCATTGTGGTCTGAAAGTGTGCATGGTATGATTTCAATTCTTGTATACTTATGAAAGGCTGTTTAGTGACCCAGTATGTGATCTATCTTGGAGAATGTTCCATGTGCACTCT
>NW_026059254.1:0-10856 GCF_023721935.1 Panthera uncia | reverse complement strand
GGTGGGTGCGGAATCAGGATCCCTTGGTCTGAGAGAGGAGGGGCTGGGGGGTCAGGATCCCTGCCTCCCCGGGGAGGAGGGGCTGGGTCTTCTGGGTCTGAGGGAGGAGGGGCCAGGGGCTGGGGCTTCTGGGTTTATCCTCCTTCTCGCCCACAGAGCAGAGGAAGCGTTATTCCACTGTGGTTCTGGCAGATGTTTCCCAGTATCCAGTCAATGTGAGTCTGGGGTCTGCATTGCCACAGGGAGCCTTAGGGGAGGAAAGGCAGGCAGGCCTGGGAAGATGGTGGTGTCGAAGGCGGTCGGGCCTCCAAACAGAAAGAAGCTGCAAGCTCACTTGGCCCATCTGCAAGGCGGGGCTGCTTCTGCCCGCCTGCCCTCAGCGGTGGGAATCCGGCAGAGGCAGTCAGTTCCACTTGAATCTGCCAAGGTCCTCCTCCAGACCGGCTGTTAGGCCGGACAGACAGGCCCCAGGGACAAATGCTACGTCAACCTGTGTGCATAGGGGCCAAAGTGTGCCAAGTGCTCTCTTGGAGGCAGGGGTGCTTAGAAGGGACTAGATCCAATCCCTGCCTTCAAGAAGTCTCCAGTCTCGCTGGGAAGACACACGCAGGCGCCAGTCACTCTGATGAAAACAAAACAAAGGGCCCCATAGGTGCAGCCGGTGACGGGGACGCTTTCTGGAGGAGGTGTGGTTACTGTCAGGCTGGAAGGCAGGGGCAGGGGATTCTGAGCCCACCTGGCGCCCTCCTGGGGCCCTCCTGGGACTCCCTGCTTTCTCCGCACCCCTGCCAGCACCTGGTGACGTTCTGCCTGGGCGAGGAGGATGGCGTGCACACCGTGGAGGATGCCTCGCGGAGGCTGGCGGTCATGGACAACCAGGGCCGCGTCTGGGCCCAAGAGATGCTGCTGCGCGTGTCTCCGGACCGTGTCACGCTGCTTGACCCCATGTCCAAGGTGCCAGGGGACACGTGGGTGGAAGGGGCAGAGGCATGGAGAGCTTGACTCTAGGGACGTCCGAGTGTGACTCTTGGCCCCCACGCGTCCTTCCGCTGGGAACTTTGGCAAGAGCTCTCTGCCCTTCGTTTTTGGAGCGTCACTGGCCTCCTCTGTTAAATCAGAGGTGTGATACTGCAGCCCCGCAGGGTCGCCTGGGCCGTGCTGGGGCCCCAGCTGGCACTGCTGTCGCCATTTGGGATCCTCGGATCCGAGCCTCCGTTTACCCGCCGTCCCGCCCCGCAGGAGGAGCTGGAGTCGTACCCGCTGGGTGCCATCGTGCGCTGCGACGTGGTGACGCTGCCTGGCCGGAGTCGCTCGCTGCTGCTGCTGGTGTGCCAGGAGCCGGAGCGCACGCAGCCCGACGTGCACTTCTTCCAGGGCTTGCGTCTCGGGGTGAGCGGACCCGGGTCCGGAGAGCCACCACACGCAGGGCTGGGGCCCTGCGGATGCCAGGGGGCGGAGCCGGAAGTGGGAGGAGCCCAGAGCTGGGGCGGGGCCTCTGCGCGGGGCGGGCCTGGGCCAGTGGAGGGGGCGTGGCCTGGAGAGAGGAGCTGGAAGGGAGGGGGGGGTTGAGGGCAGGTGGGACCGGGACGAAGTAGAATGGAGACTGAGACTAAGGGTCGGGACGGAACCTGACAGCACCTGGGGGAGGGTGGATGGGAGCAGCCAGAACTCGGGGCGAGTATGGCCTAGGGGCAGGAAACCCCAGCACCCCGGCTCCAGGGTTGGGAACGTGGCTTAGGGCAGGGGAAGAAGTAGGGTGGGCTCAGAGCGCGGGCGGGCGTGGGCGCCGCGTGTGGGCGCTGACGTGGAGGGACCCCGGCACCCAGCCAAGGAATCGACTGATCCGGACCGCGGCGGGGACGAGGGGTAGGTGGGGTGGAGGCCTGGCCTGACAGCATGATTGGCAGGCGGAGCTGATCCGAGAGGACATCCAGGGGGCTCTACACGACTACCGGTCCGGCCGCGGGGAGCGCAGGCCCGCGGCGCTCAGGTAAGAAAGAGGGCTGGGCGGGGAGCGGGGGGAGAAGCGAGGACGGGTGGGGTCTCAGTCTCCGCATCCGACAAATGGGCTGCCACCGCTCGCCGACAAGAGAACGAGTTTGGAAGCCTGTCGAACAGAGCGTGGTCCGGGTCTTGCCAACCCCCCCGCAGACACGTGTACCCCCTCTCCAAGAGTACTTTTCCTAGTGCTGGTCCTCCGTTTCTCCTCCCTCAGGCCTCAGTTTCCCTCCGCACAGGTGCTCGCTCCTCCCCATGTCTCCAATTTCTCCGCGCCACCTGCAGCCTAGGTTTGACTCGGTTCTGAGCCCCGCCGTCTCCCCCGCCGTCTCCCCCGCACTGGCCCCGGGTGGACCCAGGCTCTTTCCCCTCGTCCCTCCCCAGGGCTACGCAAGAGGAGCTGCAGCGCCGCCCGCCGCCGGCCGCCGAGACCCCTCCCCCGCAGCGCCGCCCGTCAATCCGCGCGGTCATCAGCACGGTGGAGGCGGGCCGGGGGCGACCCCAGGCGGAGCCCATCCCGGAGGCGGAAGAGTCGCTGAGGCCGCGGCCTGGCCTGGCGGGGACTTCAGGCAGCGCTGCCCCGGCCTCCCCTGACCTGGGGCCCCGCGGCCCGGACCTGGCCAGTCTGCAGGCCGAGCGGGAAGTGGTGCGTGGGGCGGGGCTAGGGCGTGGGGGTGGACCGGCCGTGGGTGTGTCCTGCCTCCTGGGAGGGGGGTGGTGTCAGACTTCTGGGGGTGTGGCCGGCGGTGACCGATCAAGGGGGACAGGGACAGGCATCCGAGGGCTCGGCCTGGCCTGGGAGGATGTCAGGGCGGTCGGCCTAAGTAAGGGCTTTGCCTGGGGTGATGAGAGGCCCGGACTCCACATCCCCGAGTCCCACACGTCCCCTGTTCTGTCCCCCCAGGACATCCTGAACCACGTGTTCGACGACGTGGAGAGTTTCGTATCGAAGCTGCAGAAGTCTGCGGAGGCGGCCCGGGTACTGGAGCACAGGGAGCGCGGCCGCAGGACCCGGCGCCGGGCGCCTGGGGGTGAGGGACGCCCCCCACCCCCCAGTGGGATACGGAGCATCCAGTCCATCCGAAATACCTTCCCTCTCCCTACGGCCTCCCCCTGCCCCTGCCCCCTGTCCCTGCCCCCTGTCCCTGCCCCTGTCCCCTGTCCCTGCCCCTGTCCCTGCCCCCCGTCCCTACCCCCCGCCCAGGTTTGATGCCCCATCCCCGGGGATCCCACTGGGCCCCTGCCTCCCCCACCTGCAGAGGGTCTCCTGACGCTGCGGGCCAAGCCGCCCTCCGAGGCCGAGTACACGGACGTGCTTCAGAAAATCAAGTACGCCTTCAGCCTGCTGGTGAGAACGGGTCCAGCCTGGGCCAGCGGGGGGTCAGGGGCACGGCGAGCCTGCCACGTCCGAGCTCTGAACCCGGCACCTGCCCCGTCCCTCAGGCCCGGCTGCGTGGCAACATCGCCAACCCCTCGTCCCCCGAGCTGCTGCACTTCCTGTTCGGACCCCTGCAGTTGGTGAGGCATCCCATCCTTAGGTACCCCCTGCGGCAGGAGGAATCGGGGTTCCACTTCCGGAGGGGGGGAGGTGATGGCGTGCCCACTCCTGCACCCCCGGCAGATTGTGGACACATCGGGAGGCCCCCAGTTCGCAAGTGGAGTGCGGCGGCCGCACCTGACGTCCGAGGCGGTGGCGCTGCTGCGGGACAACCTCACCCCACGGGAAAATGCGCTCTGGACCTCTCTGGGGGACGCGTGGACCCGCCCGGGGTGAGGGGCGCCGTGACGGAGGGGCGGGGCCGGCAGGGAAGGGTAGTTGCTGGGCTTAGCTAGAGGTTGACCAAAGCAATTGAATGAACCCAGGACCTATGCCCGGACGCGGCTGGAGGAAAGGCCAGAAACTCCTGTGAAGGAGAGGCCTAAGCTGACCAAAAGGCCGGGCTTGGAGGAGTAGGGTGGGCTGTACCAGAGGGCTACGGCTTCGGGAAGGACTAGCCTGTAGGTTGGGGAAGGGGGTAAGAGCAGAGCCGGAGGAGACTTGGGGGAAAAGAGGCGGGATGTGCTTAGAATCAGAAGGAAGATTCAGAGCCTGGGCGCAGCGTTAGAGTGGAATCCGTGTGTTTGCAGATACAGTTGATGCCGGGGGCGGGGCTTGGGCAGGGCTTAGGTGCAGGGGCGGGACTTCGATGCCGGGGGTGCGGCTTGGGGGGGGCGGGGCTGGGCAAAAGGGGGCCAGGTAGGATAGAGCCGAGACGACAGGAGGGGGAAACCTTACTGAGGTTAATAGGGCTGGAGGCCACCCCAGGAGCCCTGAGCCCCGAGCCCCTCGGCCACAGGCTGGAGCTGCCCCCAGAGGAAGGATCCCCGTACAGCCCTGAGTTCTCCAGCGGCTGGGAGCCCCCGGCCACTGACCCGCAGGGCCGCGCCTGGGGGGACCCAGTTGAGAAACAGCAGCAGCACGAGCGGCGGCGCCGGCAGGTGAGCACCGGACACCCACGCCCGCCTCCCCTGCCCAGGTGACACAGCGGGGCCGGGACCGGGCAGTCTGGCCCTACCTGAGCTACTGCTCTCCTCTCCCCCGCAGCAAAGTGCCCCCCAGGTCGCTGTCAATGGGTGAGTGCCGCCCCCAAGGTGGGACAGGTGGGGTCGAGGAGGGGTGCGCCCTGGGGGCTCCTGGCGCTGACTCCGTTCCTTTTTTCCGTCTTTCCTTCTGTCTTCCCGGCTCATCACAGGTGGGTGAGGTGGTGAGGAGGGAGAGGGGCCCGGGCTGGGAGGGAGGGGGCGCAGATCCCAGGGCCGGAGGGAGGAGGGGGTTGGGAGTGGGTAAAGTCTGAGAGGCTGTGAGAAGGCAGTAACTTCCCAGGGCCTGGGGAGCTCCCTGTCTGGATCCCTAAGAGGATAGAGCCCCAGGTGTTGTAGGCAGAGACTGGGGAATTGGGCCTTTGGGGTTGGCAGAAGAGCCCGAGTTTGGTGCTTGGGGCCTTGGAGACCCAGCCAAGCCCTGGGCCTTCAAGGGTCATGGGGCACGTTTCTGGGAAAGTTGGGAAGTGGTAGTATTTCTGGGCCGCTGCAAGAGGTGAAGACCGAGGCTGGACCCTCACTCTCCCAAGGCTCTAAAGCCCTTGTCTCATTTCCTGCTGGGAGTGTTATACTGAGAGCCTTTAAGGGTTAAAAAGTTGGGGAAATTGAAGTTTGAGACCTGGACTCCTGAGTCTCTGGGGGAGGAAATATCGAGGGGGGGGGGCTGAGTTCATGATTCCAAAAAGCAATGGGGGCACAGACTCTAGGGTCCTGGGGAATAAGGGGCATAGATGACCCAGGACTCCAGGGTCCTCATGCAAGTCGGGGGCAGATGTGAGGAAGCTTCATGGGATAAGAAGAAGGCAAAGCTGCAGGAGCAGAAGGGGGGTCTGGGTGAGGGCCCCGGCAGAGGGTCTCAGCAGGGACAGCGTGCTGGGAGCTGCCAGCCCCACACAGGGGGTGCCGCGGCCCTGAAGACCCCCCCTCTCCTTTGCACAGGTAGGCCTGATCCGGGCTGAGGTCCTTCTTCCTGGGGCATCGGAGCCCAAATCTTGCTGCCTGCCACCCCAGCTGCCTGGTCTTGCAGAACTCCCCCCTGCTTCTGACTCTTGGGCTTGACACCCCCAGCTTTCAACTTCCCTTCTCTGAGCCTCCCTTCTTTGCAGGGAGAACGAGAAGAATAATCCCTTCCTGGAAGAGAGAGAAGTCTATGAGGTTATACAGGCTAGCAGTTAAGAGCTCAAGGCCCTGGTAGAGCTCAGGTTCACATCCAGCTGCGTGCCCAGGAGACCACAATTACTCAGGGCATGGACTGCGGGGCCAGGGTGGCAACGCCTCTTTCTTGCTCTGTGACCTTTACCTCATCGTGCCACCTCGTGTCCCTGTTCTCCGACTTCCTCACCTGTAAAATAGCTGATGACAGGGTCTGCGGTGGGGGAGAGGGGTTCCAAATTCATGGTTACACCAAGGGTTGTGTTAAAAATCAGATTAGCCAATCTATGTAAGAGACTGAGCAGAGTCTGGCACCTAGTCAGTGCTATATAACCCCTGTTTGTATCCTAACTATGGGCTACCCGAAGCATGAGCCCATTACATATAGGTGCTTAGTAAACAGCTGGCTCTAGCTGTGTGATCTGGGGCAAGTGATTTTCTCCCTCTGAGCCTTAGATGTTCTCATCTGTAAAAGGGAGGTGACGTCACTGCCCGTAGTTTGTGCGGCAGCACGGTGGCCGGGCACATAAGGAGCGAACTGCATTCAAGTTGTTACTCCGATTTCAAATCTCTGTTAACAGTATTAACCTGGCCTCCTGCGTTGACCTCTGCTTGGCTCTAACCCCAGCTCACACCAACTCCCTACTGCCCAGAGCTGGGAGACTGGCTGCCTCCTTATCCCCAACCTGTGTTGTTCTCCACAGTCACCAAGACCCTGAGCCAGAGGCTGAGCCCCAGCTGGAGCCTGAGGGAAAGTGGGTCCTATGTAACTATGACTTCCAGGCCCGCAACAGCAGTGAGCTCTCTGTCCAGCAGCGGGATGTGTTGGAGGTTAGAGGGGTGGGGGTGGAGGGGTGGAGAGGGCGAGGGCCAAGGGACGGCAGGGGGCCCAGCTGTAGCTGCAGACACAGGCTGTGAACCATCCTCTCCCACCCCCCTCAGGTCCTGGATGACCAGCGTAAGTGGTGGAAGGTTCGGGACCAGCGAGGGCAGGAGGGATATGTACCGTATAATATCCTGACACCCCACCCGGGGCCTCGGGCAAGCCGCAGCCTGGTGAGTCTGGGCAGATTCCTGGGGAAGATCAGGTGTCAAGGGCACTGACAGAGGAAGTAGCTGGAGGTGGGGGTGGGGGGGGTGCAGAAATTTACCTCCAAAAGGCGGAGGAGCTGGGACTAGGTCCCCTCTTTGATCCAAGTGCTCCTCTGGCTCCCTCTCCAGGAGAATAGCACTCCTCCTCCCCCACGGGCCCCGGCTCCTGCCTCCTCTCGCCCCACCTGGGACAGCTGTGATAGCCTCAACTTGGACCCCCTAGAGAAGGGTGAGTGGTGCAGGCACCTTCGGGGAGCCGTCCTTGTCCTCGCTTTCCAGTCAGGGGAACCAAGGTTCGGAAGGACCAAATGGACTCCGAGCCCATCCTGAGGACGCTGGAGGTCTCCCTTCTGGCCCCAGGACCCTTCGTCCTGAGTCGGGCGTCTCTCCCCGTTTCCCCGCCTGCAGAGAAATTCTCCCAGATGCTGTGTGTCAACGAAGAGCTGCAGGCGCGCTTGGCCCAGGGCCGCTCAGGCCCCAGCCGCGCAGCCCCGGGTCCCCGCGTCCCGGAGCCGCAGCTCAGCCCGCACTCGGACGCCTCGGAGGTCCGCGCCTGGCTGCAGGCCAAGGGATTTAGCGCTGGGTGAGTGACGGGTCGGCCGGGGAGCCAGAGGCGTGGTCGCAAGAGGGGGAGCCTTGGGAGTGGCCTAAAGCTAGGGTCGCTCTGGTGGCAGTGAACGGCAGTGTGACTGGCACGTTACTGCGGGCTTGGATTGGGGTCTCCGGGCGCGCCTGCCTCCGCGGGAAAGCTGGGCACACGCGCCCCGCCCCCTCCCACAGCGCACTACGATTGGGGGGTTCCGATTGGACAAAGGGCGTGACAGAAGTGACGTGATTGGCGGGGCTGAAGGGCTTGGCGCTGTGATTGGCTGGTGGGCCTGACCACGCCCCCTCCGCTCGCCCAGGACCGTGGACGCGCTGGGCGTGCTGACCGGCGCACAGCTTTTCTCACTGCAGAAGGAGGAGCTGCGAGCCGTGAGCCCCGAGGAAGGGGCGCGCGTGTACAGCCAGGTCACCGTGCAGCGTGCGCTGCTGGAGGTGAGCGGACGCTCCCGGGCCCACCCGGGAGGGCACCCAGGGCTCGGAGACCAGGTGTCTGATTTCCACCCCGCCCTCCAGGACAAAGAGAAAGTGTCAGAGTTGGAGGCGGTGATGGAGAAGCAAAAGAAGAAGGTGGAAGGCGACATGGAAACGGAGATTATCTGACCCTTCCCGGCTCCTCTGCTCAGTTTTTCGAGGAAGCCCCGTGGCAGAACGGACTCTGCAGACTGCTGCCACCCATGGAAGCAGACCCCTCCCGAAGGCCCCAGACCTGTTCCGGTGGAGCCTCCTGAGCGAGCGGACTGGCCGTGAGTGGGAGGGAAGGGCCATACTCGGGGTCCCCGCGCACTGGGATATGCTGCCCAGTCTATAAACAGCCTCCTTGTAGCAGACGTTTTCAAACTGCTGTCCCTTCTCTACCGGGCCACGAGGGGTCCAAGAGCCTCTCTCACCCCCGCTACAGCCTCAGGAGGACAAGGAATCTGCAGGTCCCCACCTTTTCTGGTTTCTTTCTCTGAATCCCTCTCCTCCCTTCCCCCCCCCCCCTCACGTCCCCACCCGACATGCTTTCTCCTCACCTCTCAGCCACCAGTCTGTCCTCTAGTTCACTCCAGAGGGACCTTCTGAACGGCCAATATCCCAGGCTTCCCTTGCTCCAACTCCTTTCCTGACTCCCCACGGCCCTCTTAGCCCTAGAGCTGAGCACCTGAGGTTTGATCCCTACCCACTCTCATCCCCCCATGCCCTCCTCCAAATGCCCCCAAGCTCCCTCCAACACCAGGGTCCTGCGCTTGCTTTCTGCGGGCTGGAAGGGATCTTCCGCTTGGTGAACAGCTCTCCTGGCCCAGCTCCAATACCCACTTCAGGGAAGCCTGCCCCATCCCCGGCATCCATGTCACTTTGTCCCCCACTAAGTGCCAGGGACCCAGCCACAAAGTGGCTGCCTCCTGAATATGCCACAGGCCTCCTGGTCACCCTTCTCCTGGGAGAGGACATCCTCAAAGGAGGCTGTCCCCTTGTTCCCTCTGACCGGCAGTAACTTCCTCACGTCCAGACAGCGAGCAAGGCTGGTTCGAGACTGGTTTTCTCTCATCCCACCTGCATTCAGACTGGTTATCCCTCGAGCTTTAGGAACAAGTCCCTTTCCTCCTCCTGTGGCCCCAGAATGCCCACCTCTACCCCTGGAGCTGAGTGTCTTCCTCAGCCACACTCTGCCTTCCAAAATCAGATGAGACCAGACACAGTGGGGGCAGGTAGGAGCTCCGACCCTGGCCCCACTTTGCCTGCCTCATGCCTCACACCTCTCCTGCCTTCCCCAGATCCAGGCTCCAGCTAGGCATCTGCGGGCCTGGGGCTGGTCACACTCCCAGCTCCCCTCTGCCTGCCTCCAGGCTTCTATGTGCTTCCCATCCTGACCCCCTCGGCCCCAGTGGGTGTGTAAATGTCCTCTAACCTCCTGCCGCCTCTCCCAGCCCTGGTTTCTGACAGAAACCGGGGACACAAGTGGCATCCCCAACCTGCGTGCCCCACATTCCCACGGCACCCACAGCCTGCCAGCCAGAGCCACACAACCCCTTGTCAGGAGCGAGGCAGGCCTGAGCCCTATCCCAACACCAGCCAACCTGTCAGGACGTGCAGGCTGCCGTCGCCTCCGCCACTCCCACAGTCCCACTGTGGCTCACCAGCTCTAGCCACCCTCCCTTCCAGCACTTATGGCAGCAGCCCCATAAGCTGGTCTCCCTCCTTCTGTCCCTCACTGCCCTCCCCCAGACTGTTGTCAACGCAGCTGCCAAAGGGACCCGTTAAGACCTAGGTCCCACCTCCGTTCAAGTCCTTCCCAGGGCTGGCCGTTACGGTTCCAACCTCAGGCCCTACTATCTCTAACCACACCTGCACCCCACAGACTTTGTACCTGCTGCCCTCTTCATCCAGAAAACTCTTCCTTTAAATGCCTACATGGCTCACTCCTTGACGCCTTCAGGTATCTTCCTGTGCCAGCTTTTCGATGGGGCCTGCACAGAAGACACCCGTGTATGTTCCCCTGTGCACACACCCCTGCCTCCCTATGCCCTTCCCCTGCTTCTCCATAGCACCACCGCCTGGGATACTTCCATTGTTCCCTGCCTCGTGCCTCACCTCCTCAACTGTACCTGGTCTTTCCCATTTCATTCACTACTGTATCACCAACAGGTAGGACAGGGCCCGGAAAGAATGACAATGCCCCATCCTCCTACTCAGCACCAGCCACCTGTTACCATGCAGGGCTGAAAAGTTCATACTATCACATTTCTATTTCTCCAGAAAAGTCAAAACCGTAGGTTTTCCTTCTCATGAATCACCCCCAATTTTAAATGTCGGCAATTCAAATTTGTTTCAAAGACACGGCTGGTAAGACCCAAGCTCCCAGGCTCCCTCATGACCAGGTCAGCCCTGGTGTGGGGCCACTGCCCCAGCCAGCCACTCCTGGAACCCCTTCCCAGCCAGTGAGCACTCACCAACCCATCGCTCATGATCCTGTGGTCTGGCCACTGACAAGGGAGGAACACAGAAGTGGTGCCCCACCTCGAGCCGGGGACACAGTCGCTGAGTGGCAACTTCACGACTTTTATTTGTGGTGCCTGTGCTTTGTCTCGAAAATATCTTCTCCCCCTGCCCCTGACAGTGGGCGGGGCGGGGGCAGCAAAAAATAGAGATCCCTCCCTATTGCACACGGGCCCTATATAGAGGCCCCCCTGGCCCAGGCTGGCGGGACTCTTGGCACATTCTCGGATCCCTGTTCAGGAGCGGGAGGGGTGACTGGGGTGGCATCACACGTGAGGGGGGGACCTCCGGGTGGCCACTCCGGTCCTGGCACTTCCTGGTCCGCGGTTCCTCCGGTCCCGGGCCCCCCTCAACCACGTCCCCCTACCTGGCTCGGCCTCTGACCTCCATCCTGGCCTCAGGTGGCCCCCCCCTCGGCTCCTGGGGATTCTGCTCCCCTCCCAGTCTGGAGG
>NW_026059253.1:0-10859 GCF_023721935.1 Panthera uncia | reverse complement strand
GGTGGGTGCGGAATCAGGATCCCTTGGTCTGAGAGAGGAGGGGCTGGGGGGTCAGGATCCCTGCCTCCCCGGGGAGGAGGGGCTGGGTCTTCTGGGTCTGAGGGAGGAGGGGCCAGGGGCTGGGGCTTCTGGGTTTATCCTCCTTCTCGCCCACAGAGCAGAGGAAGCGTTATTCCACTGTGGTTCTGGCAGATGTTTCCCAGTATCCAGTCAATGTGAGTCTGGGGTCTGCATTGCCACAGGGAGCCTTAGGGGAGGAAAGGCAGGCAGGCCTGGGAAGATGGTGGTGTCGAAGGCGGTCGGGCCTCCAAACAGAAAGAAGCTGCAAGCTCACTTGGCCCATCTGCAAGGCGGGGCTGCTTCTGCCCGCCTGCCCTCAGCGGTGGGAATCCGGCAGAGGCAGTCAGTTCCACTTGAATCTGCCAAGGTCCTCCTCCAGACCGGCTGTTAGGCCGGACAGACAGGCCCCAGGGACAAATGCTACGTCAACCTGTGTGCATAGGGGCCAAAGTGTGCCAAGTGCTCTCTTGGAGGCAGGGGTGCTTAGAAGGGACTAGATCCAATCCCTGCCTTCAAGAAGTCTCCAGTCTCGCTGGGAAGACACACGCAGGCGCCAGTCACTCTGATGAAAACAAAACAAAGGGCCCCATAGGTGCAGCCGGTGACGGGGACGCTTTCTGGAGGAGGTGTGGTTACTGTCAGGCTGGAAGGCAGGGGCAGGGGATTCTGAGCCCACCTGGCGCCCTCCTGGGGCCCTCCTGGGACTCCCTGCTTTCTCCGCACCCCTGCCAGCACCTGGTGACGTTCTGCCTGGGCGAGGAGGATGGCGTGCACACCGTGGAGGATGCCTCGCGGAGGCTGGCGGTCATGGACAACCAGGGCCGCGTCTGGGCCCAAGAGATGCTGCTGCGCGTGTCTCCGGACCGTGTCACGCTGCTTGACCCCATGTCCAAGGTGCCAGGGGACACGTGGGTGGAAGGGGCAGAGGCATGGAGAGCTTGACTCTAGGGACGTCCGAGTGTGACTCTTGGCCCCCACGCGTCCTTCCGCTGGGAACTTTGGCAAGAGCTCTCTGCCCTTCGTTTTTGGAGCGTCACTGGCCTCCTCTGTTAAATCAGAGGTGTGATACTGCAGCCCCGCAGGGTCGCCTGGGCCGTGCTGGGGCCCCAGCTGGCACTGCTGTCGCCATTTGGGATCCTCGGATCCGAGCCTCCGTTTACCCGCCGTCCCGCCCCGCAGGAGGAGCTGGAGTCGTACCCGCTGGGTGCCATCGTGCGCTGCGACGTGGTGACGCTGCCTGGCCGGAGTCGCTCGCTGCTGCTGCTGGTGTGCCAGGAGCCGGAGCGCACGCAGCCCGACGTGCACTTCTTCCAGGGCTTGCGTCTCGGGGTGAGCGGACCCGGGTCCGGAGAGCCACCACACGCAGGGCTGGGGCCCTGCGGATGCCAGGGGGCGGAGCCGGAAGTGGGAGGAGCCCAGAGCTGGGGCGGGGCCTCTGCGCGGGGCGGGCCTGGGCCAGTGGAGGGGGCGTGGCCTGGAGAGAGGAGCTGGAAGGGAGGGGGGGGTTGAGGGCAGGTGGGACCGGGACGAAGTAGAATGGAGACTGAGACTAAGGGTCGGGACGGAACCTGACAGCACCTGGGGGGGGGTGGATGGGAGCAGCCAGAACTCGGGGCGAGTATGGCCTAGGGGCAGGAAACCCCAGCACCCCGGCTCCAGGGTTGGGAACGTGGCTTAGGGCAGGGGAAGAAGTAGGGTGGGCTCAGAGCGCGGGCGGGCGTGGGCGCCGCGTGTGGGCGCTGACGTGGAGGGACCCCGGCACCCAGCCAAGGAATCGACTGATCCGGACCGCGGCGGGGACGAGGGGTAGGTGGGGTGGAGGCCTGGCCTGACAGCATGATTGGCAGGCGGAGCTGATCCGAGAGGACATCCAGGGGGCTCTACACGACTACCGGTCCGGCCGCGGGGAGCGCAGGCCCGCGGCGCTCAGGTAAGAAAGAGGGCTGGGCGGGGAGCGGGGGGAGAAGCGAGGACGGGTGGGGTCTCAGTCTCCGCATCCGACAAATGGGCTGCCACCGCTCGCCGACAAGAGAACGAGTTTGGAAGCCTGTCGAACAGAGCGTGGTCCGGGTCTTGCCAACCCCCCCGCAGACACGTGTACCCCCTCTCCAAGAGTACTTTTCCTAGTGCTGGTCCTCCGTTTCTCCTCCCTCAGGCCTCAGTTTCCCTCCGCACAGGTGCTCGCTCCTCCCCATGTCTCCAATTTCTCCGCGCCACCTGCAGCCTAGGTTTGACTCGGTTCTGAGCCCCGCCGTCTCCCCCGCCGTCTCCCCCGCACTGGCCCCGGGTGGACCCAGGCTCTTTCCCCTCGTCCCTCCCCAGGGCTACGCAAGAGGAGCTGCAGCGCCGCCCGCCGCCGGCCGCCGAGACCCCTCCCCCGCAGCGCCGCCCGTCAATCCGCGCGGTCATCAGCACGGTGGAGGCGGGCCGGGGGCGACCCCAGGCGGAGCCCATCCCGGAGGCGGAAGAGTCGCTGAGGCCGCGGCCTGGCCTGGCGGGGACTTCAGGCAGCGCTGCCCCGGCCTCCCCTGACCTGGGGCCCCGCGGCCCGGACCTGGCCAGTCTGCAGGCCGAGCGGGAAGTGGTGCGTGGGGCGGGGCTAGGGCGTGGGGGTGGACCGGCCGTGGGTGTGTCCTGCCTCCTGGGAGGGGGGTGGTGTCAGACTTCTGGGGGTGTGGCCGGCGGTGACCGATCAAGGGGGACAGGGACAGGCATCCGAGGGCTCGGCCTGGCCTGGGAGGATGTCAGGGCGGTCGGCCTAAGTAAGGGCTTTGCCTGGGGTGATGAGAGGCCCGGACTCCACATCCCCGAGTCCCACACGTCCCCTGTTCTGTCCCCCCAGGACATCCTGAACCACGTGTTCGACGACGTGGAGAGTTTCGTATCGAAGCTGCAGAAGTCTGCGGAGGCGGCCCGGGTACTGGAGCACAGGGAGCGCGGCCGCAGGACCCGGCGCCGGGCGCCTGGGGGTGAGGGACGCCCCCCCACCCCCCAGTGGGATACGGAGCATCCAGTCCATCCGAAATACCTTCCCTCTCCCTACGGCCTCCCCCTGCCCCTGCCCCCTGTCCCTGCCCCCTGTCCCTGCCCCTGTCCCCTGTCCCTGCCCCTGTCCCTGCCCCCCGTCCCTACCCCCCCGCCCAGGTTTGATGCCCCATCCCCGGGGATCCCACTGGGCCCCTGCCTCCCCCACCTGCAGAGGGTCTCCTGACGCTGCGGGCCAAGCCGCCCTCCGAGGCCGAGTACACGGACGTGCTTCAGAAAATCAAGTACGCCTTCAGCCTGCTGGTGAGAACGGGTCCAGCCTGGGCCAGCGGGGGGTCAGGGGCACGGCGAGCCTGCCACGTCCGAGCTCTGAACCCGGCACCTGCCCCGTCCCTCAGGCCCGGCTGCGTGGCAACATCGCCAACCCCTCGTCCCCCGAGCTGCTGCACTTCCTGTTCGGACCCCTGCAGTTGGTGAGGCATCCCATCCTTAGGTACCCCCTGCGGCAGGAGGAATCGGGGTTCCACTTCCGGAGGGGGGGAGGTGATGGCGTGCCCACTCCTGCACCCCCGGCAGATTGTGGACACATCGGGAGGCCCCCAGTTCGCAAGTGGAGTGCGGCGGCCGCACCTGACGTCCGAGGCGGTGGCGCTGCTGCGGGACAACCTCACCCCACGGGAAAATGCGCTCTGGACCTCTCTGGGGGACGCGTGGACCCGCCCGGGGTGAGGGGCGCCGTGACGGAGGGGCGGGGCCGGCAGGGAAGGGTAGTTGCTGGGCTTAGCTAGAGGTTGACCAAAGCAATTGAATGAACCCAGGACCTATGCCCGGACGCGGCTGGAGGAAAGGCCAGAAACTCCTGTGAAGGAGAGGCCTAAGCTGACCAAAAGGCCGGGCTTGGAGGAGTAGGGTGGGCTGTACCAGAGGGCTACGGCTTCGGGAAGGACTAGCCTGTAGGTTGGGGAAGGGGGTAAGAGCAGAGCCGGAGGAGACTTGGGGGAAAAGAGGCGGGATGTGCTTAGAATCAGAAGGAAGATTCAGAGCCTGGGCGCAGCGTTAGAGTGGAATCCGTGTGTTTGCAGATACAGTTGATGCCGGGGGCGGGGCTTGGGCAGGGCTTAGGTGCAGGGGCGGGACTTCGATGCCGGGGGTGCGGCTTGGGGGGGGCGGGGCTGGGCAAAAGGGGGCCAGGTAGGATAGAGCCGAGACGACAGGAGGGGGAAACCTTACTGAGGTTAATAGGGCTGGAGGCCACCCCAGGAGCCCTGAGCCCCGAGCCCCTCGGCCACAGGCTGGAGCTGCCCCCAGAGGAAGGATCCCCGTACAGCCCTGAGTTCTCCAGCGGCTGGGAGCCCCCGGCCACTGACCCGCAGGGCCGCGCCTGGGGGGACCCAGTTGAGAAACAGCAGCAGCACGAGCGGCGGCGCCGGCAGGTGAGCACCGGACACCCACGCCCGCCTCCCCTGCCCAGGTGACACAGCGGGGCCGGGACCGGGCAGTCTGGCCCTACCTGAGCTACTGCTCTCCTCTCCCCCGCAGCAAAGTGCCCCCCAGGTCGCTGTCAATGGGTGAGTGCCGCCCCCAAGGTGGGACAGGTGGGGTCGAGGAGGGGTGCGCCCTGGGGGCTCCTGGCGCTGACTCCGTTCCTTTTTTCCGTCTTTCCTTCTGTCTTCCCGGCTCATCACAGGTGGGTGAGGTGGTGAGGAGGGAGAGGGGCCCGGGCTGGGAGGGAGGGGGCGCAGATCCCAGGGCCGGAGGGAGGAGGGGGTTGGGAGTGGGTAAAGTCTGAGAGGCTGTGAGAAGGCAGTAACTTCCCAGGGCCTGGGGAGCTCCCTGTCTGGATCCCTAAGAGGATAGAGCCCCAGGTGTTGTAGGCAGAGACTGGGGAATTGGGCCTTTGGGGTTGGCAGAAGAGCCCGAGTTTGGTGCTTGGGGCCTTGGAGACCCAGCCAAGCCCTGGGCCTTCAAGGGTCATGGGGCACGTTTCTGGGAAAGTTGGGAAGTGGTAGTATTTCTGGGCCGCTGCAAGAGGTGAAGACCGAGGCTGGACCCTCACTCTCCCAAGGCTCTAAAGCCCTTGTCTCATTTCCTGCTGGGAGTGTTATACTGAGAGCCTTTAAGGGTTAAAAAGTTGGGGAAATTGAAGTTTGAGACCTGGACTCCTGAGTCTCTGGGGGAGGAAATATCGAGGGGGGGGGGCTGAGTTCATGATTCCAAAAAGCAATGGGGGCACAGACTCTAGGGTCCTGGGGAATAAGGGGCATAGATGACCCAGGACTCCAGGGTCCTCATGCAAGTCGGGGGCAGATGTGAGGAAGCTTCATGGGATAAGAAGAAGGCAAAGCTGCAGGAGCAGAAGGGGGGTCTGGGTGAGGGCCCCGGCAGAGGGTCTCAGCAGGGACAGCGTGCTGGGAGCTGCCAGCCCCACACAGGGGGTGCCGCGGCCCTGAAGACCCCCCCTCTCCTTTGCACAGGTAGGCCTGATCCGGGCTGAGGTCCTTCTTCCTGGGGCATCGGAGCCCAAATCTTGCTGCCTGCCACCCCAGCTGCCTGGTCTTGCAGAACTCCCCCCTGCTTCTGACTCTTGGGCTTGACACCCCCAGCTTTCAACTTCCCTTCTCTGAGCCTCCCTTCTTTGCAGGGAGAACGAGAAGAATAATCCCTTCCTGGAAGAGAGAGAAGTCTATGAGGTTATACAGGCTAGCAGTTAAGAGCTCAAGGCCCTGGTAGAGCTCAGGTTCACATCCAGCTGCGTGCCCAGGAGACCACAATTACTCAGGGCATGGACTGCGGGGCCAGGGTGGCAACGCCTCTTTCTTGCTCTGTGACCTTTACCTCATCGTGCCACCTCGTGTCCCTGTTCTCCGACTTCCTCACCTGTAAAATAGCTGATGACAGGGTCTGCGGTGGGGGAGAGGGGTTCCAAATTCATGGTTACACCAAGGGTTGTGTTAAAAATCAGATTAGCCAATCTATGTAAGAGACTGAGCAGAGTCTGGCACCTAGTCAGTGCTATATAACCCCTGTTTGTATCCTAACTATGGGCTACCCGAAGCATGAGCCCATTACATATAGGTGCTTAGTAAACAGCTGGCTCTAGCTGTGTGATCTGGGGCAAGTGATTTTCTCCCTCTGAGCCTTAGATGTTCTCATCTGTAAAAGGGAGGTGACGTCACTGCCCGTAGTTTGTGCGGCAGCACGGTGGCCGGGCACATAAGGAGCGAACTGCATTCAAGTTGTTACTCCGATTTCAAATCTCTGTTAACAGTATTAACCTGGCCTCCTGCGTTGACCTCTGCTTGGCTCTAACCCCAGCTCACACCAACTCCCTACTGCCCAGAGCTGGGAGACTGGCTGCCTCCTTATCCCCAACCTGTGTTGTTCTCCACAGTCACCAAGACCCTGAGCCAGAGGCTGAGCCCCAGCTGGAGCCTGAGGGAAAGTGGGTCCTATGTAACTATGACTTCCAGGCCCGCAACAGCAGTGAGCTCTCTGTCCAGCAGCGGGATGTGTTGGAGGTTAGAGGGGTGGGGGTGGAGGGGTGGAGAGGGCGAGGGCCAAGGGACGGCAGGGGGCCCAGCTGTAGCTGCAGACACAGGCTGTGAACCATCCTCTCCCACCCCCCTCAGGTCCTGGATGACCAGCGTAAGTGGTGGAAGGTTCGGGACCAGCGAGGGCAGGAGGGATATGTACCGTATAATATCCTGACACCCCACCCGGGGCCTCGGGCAAGCCGCAGCCTGGTGAGTCTGGGCAGATTCCTGGGGAAGATCAGGTGTCAAGGGCACTGACAGAGGAAGTAGCTGGAGGTGGGGGTGGGGGGGGTGCAGAAATTTACCTCCAAAAGGCGGAGGAGCTGGGACTAGGTCCCCTCTTTGATCCAAGTGCTCCTCTGGCTCCCTCTCCAGGAGAATAGCACTCCTCCTCCCCCACGGGCCCCGGCTCCTGCCTCCTCTCGCCCCACCTGGGACAGCTGTGATAGCCTCAACTTGGACCCCCTAGAGAAGGGTGAGTGGTGCAGGCACCTTCGGGGAGCCGTCCTTGTCCTCGCTTTCCAGTCAGGGGAACCAAGGTTCGGAAGGACCAAATGGACTCCGAGCCCATCCTGAGGACGCTGGAGGTCTCCCTTCTGGCCCCAGGACCCTTCGTCCTGAGTCGGGCGTCTCTCCCCGTTTCCCCGCCTGCAGAGAAATTCTCCCAGATGCTGTGTGTCAACGAAGAGCTGCAGGCGCGCTTGGCCCAGGGCCGCTCAGGCCCCAGCCGCGCAGCCCCGGGTCCCCGCGTCCCGGAGCCGCAGCTCAGCCCGCACTCGGACGCCTCGGAGGTCCGCGCCTGGCTGCAGGCCAAGGGATTTAGCGCTGGGTGAGTGACGGGTCGGCCGGGGAGCCAGAGGCGTGGTCGCAAGAGGGGGAGCCTTGGGAGTGGCCTAAAGCTAGGGTCGCTCTGGTGGCAGTGAACGGCAGTGTGACTGGCACGTTACTGCGGGCTTGGATTGGGGTCTCCGGGCGCGCCTGCCTCCGCGGGAAAGCTGGGCACACGCGCCCCGCCCCCTCCCACAGCGCACTACGATTGGGGGGTTCCGATTGGACAAAGGGCGTGACAGAAGTGACGTGATTGGCGGGGCTGAAGGGCTTGGCGCTGTGATTGGCTGGTGGGCCTGACCACGCCCCCTCCGCTCGCCCAGGACCGTGGACGCGCTGGGCGTGCTGACCGGCGCACAGCTTTTCTCACTGCAGAAGGAGGAGCTGCGAGCCGTGAGCCCCGAGGAAGGGGCGCGCGTGTACAGCCAGGTCACCGTGCAGCGTGCGCTGCTGGAGGTGAGCGGACGCTCCCGGGCCCACCCGGGAGGGCACCCAGGGCTCGGAGACCAGGTGTCTGATTTCCACCCCGCCCTCCAGGACAAAGAGAAAGTGTCAGAGTTGGAGGCGGTGATGGAGAAGCAAAAGAAGAAGGTGGAAGGCGACATGGAAACGGAGATTATCTGACCCTTCCCGGCTCCTCTGCTCAGTTTTTCGAGGAAGCCCCGTGGCAGAACGGACTCTGCAGACTGCTGCCACCCATGGAAGCAGACCCCTCCCGAAGGCCCCAGACCTGTTCCGGTGGAGCCTCCTGAGCGAGCGGACTGGCCGTGAGTGGGAGGGAAGGGCCATACTCGGGGTCCCCGCGCACTGGGATATGCTGCCCAGTCTATAAACAGCCTCCTTGTAGCAGACGTTTTCAAACTGCTGTCCCTTCTCTACCGGGCCACGAGGGGTCCAAGAGCCTCTCTCACCCCCGCTACAGCCTCAGGAGGACAAGGAATCTGCAGGTCCCCACCTTTTCTGGTTTCTTTCTCTGAATCCCTCTCCTCCCTTCCCCCCCCCCCCTCACGTCCCCACCCGACATGCTTTCTCCTCACCTCTCAGCCACCAGTCTGTCCTCTAGTTCACTCCAGAGGGACCTTCTGAACGGCCAATATCCCAGGCTTCCCTTGCTCCAACTCCTTTCCTGACTCCCCACGGCCCTCTTAGCCCTAGAGCTGAGCACCTGAGGTTTGATCCCTACCCACTCTCATCCCCCCATGCCCTCCTCCAAATGCCCCCAAGCTCCCTCCAACACCAGGGTCCTGCGCTTGCTTTCTGCGGGCTGGAAGGGATCTTCCGCTTGGTGAACAGCTCTCCTGGCCCAGCTCCAATACCCACTTCAGGGAAGCCTGCCCCATCCCCGGCATCCATGTCACTTTGTCCCCCACTAAGTGCCAGGGACCCAGCCACAAAGTGGCTGCCTCCTGAATATGCCACAGGCCTCCTGGTCACCCTTCTCCTGGGAGAGGACATCCTCAAAGGAGGCTGTCCCCTTGTTCCCTCTGACCGGCAGTAACTTCCTCACGTCCAGACAGCGAGCAAGGCTGGTTCGAGACTGGTTTTCTCTCATCCCACCTGCATTCAGACTGGTTATCCCTCGAGCTTTAGGAACAAGTCCCTTTCCTCCTCCTGTGGCCCCAGAATGCCCACCTCTACCCCTGGAGCTGAGTGTCTTCCTCAGCCACACTCTGCCTTCCAAAATCAGATGAGACCAGACACAGTGGGGGCAGGTAGGAGCTCCGACCCTGGCCCCACTTTGCCTGCCTCATGCCTCACACCTCTCCTGCCTTCCCCAGATCCAGGCTCCAGCTAGGCATCTGCGGGCCTGGGGCTGGTCACACTCCCAGCTCCCCTCTGCCTGCCTCCAGGCTTCTATGTGCTTCCCATCCTGACCCCCTCGGCCCCAGTGGGTGTGTAAATGTCCTCTAACCTCCTGCCGCCTCTCCCAGCCCTGGTTTCTGACAGAAACCGGGGACACAAGTGGCATCCCCAACCTGCGTGCCCCACATTCCCACGGCACCCACAGCCTGCCAGCCAGAGCCACACAACCCCTTGTCAGGAGCGAGGCAGGCCTGAGCCCTATCCCAACACCAGCCAACCTGTCAGGACGTGCAGGCTGCCGTCGCCTCCGCCACTCCCACAGTCCCACTGTGGCTCACCAGCTCTAGCCACCCTCCCTTCCAGCACTTATGGCAGCAGCCCCATAAGCTGGTCTCCCTCCTTCTGTCCCTCACTGCCCTCCCCCAGACTGTTGTCAACGCAGCTGCCAAAGGGACCCGTTAAGACCTAGGTCCCACCTCCGTTCAAGTCCTTCCCAGGGCTGGCCGTTACGGTTCCAACCTCAGGCCCTACTATCTCTAACCACACCTGCACCCCACAGACTTTGTACCTGCTGCCCTCTTCATCCAGAAAACTCTTCCTTTAAATGCCTACATGGCTCACTCCTTGACGCCTTCAGGTATCTTCCTGTGCCAGCTTTTCGATGGGGCCTGCACAGAAGACACCCGTGTATGTTCCCCTGTGCACACACCCCTGCCTCCCTATGCCCTTCCCCTGCTTCTCCATAGCACCACCGCCTGGGATACTTCCATTGTTCCCTGCCTCGTGCCTCACCTCCTCAACTGTACCTGGTCTTTCCCATTTCATTCACTACTGTATCACCAACAGGTAGGACAGGGCCCGGAAAGAATGACAATGCCCCATCCTCCTACTCAGCACCAGCCACCTGTTACCATGCAGGGCTGAAAAGTTCATACTATCACATTTCTATTTCTCCAGAAAAGTCAAAACCGTAGGTTTTCCTTCTCATGAATCACCCCCAATTTTAAATGTCGGCAATTCAAATTTGTTTCAAAGACACGGCTGGTAAGACCCAAGCTCCCAGGCTCCCTCATGACCAGGTCAGCCCTGGTGTGGGGCCACTGCCCCAGCCAGCCACTCCTGGAACCCCTTCCCAGCCAGTGAGCACTCACCAACCCATCGCTCATGATCCTGTGGTCTGGCCACTGACAAGGGAGGAACACAGAAGTGGTGCCCCACCTCGAGCCGGGGACACAGTCGCTGAGTGGCAACTTCACGACTTTTATTTGTGGTGCCTGTGCTTTGTCTCGAAAATATCTTCTCCCCCTGCCCCTGACAGTGGGCGGGGCGGGGGCAGCAAAAAATAGAGATCCCTCCCTATTGCACACGGGCCCTATATAGAGGCCCCCCTGGCCCAGGCTGGCGGGACTCTTGGCACATTCTCGGATCCCTGTTCAGGAGCGGGAGGGGTGACTGGGGTGGCATCACACGTGAGGGGGGGACCTCCGGGTGGCCACTCCGGTCCTGGCACTTCCTGGTCCGCGGTTCCTCCGGTCCCGGGCCCCCCTCAACCACGTCCCCCTACCTGGCTCGGCCTCTGACCTCCATCCTGGCCTCAGGTGGCCCCCCCCCTCGGCTCCTGGGGATTCTGCTCCCCTCCCAGTCTGGAGG
>NW_026059252.1:0-10859 GCF_023721935.1 Panthera uncia | reverse complement strand
GCCAGGCTTGTGGTGCTGGGGATCTGGGGTGTTAGCTGGGGTGGGTATGCAAGGTGCACGGGGGCAGGAGGGGCAGGCTTAGCTCACTTCTCCTTAGGTGATCCATTTCAGGAGGGGCCCTGTGGCAGCGGGAGGGAGTCAGATCTGCCACCGGAGGTTTGGCTCCGTAGAAGCACAGAGTTGGGTGTTTGCGCGGAGTGAGCAAGTTCCCTGGCAGGAACTGGTTCCCTTTGGGATTTTGGCTGGGGGATGGGCGGGGGAGATGGCGCTGGTGAGGGCCTTTGTTCCCCACCAAACTGAGCTCTGTCGTCTGGGGGCTCAGCAGCTCTCCCTCCCTTTGTCCTCCAGCCTTCCCGCTTTCTGAGCAGAGCTGTTAACTTATGACCTCCCAGACGCTAAGCTGCACTTGCTGTGGGAACACAGTCCGTCCAGCCCCTCCGCTTTTGCCAGCCAGACTCTGGAGCTCTGCTTGGCGGGCGAGCCGCCCCTCCGCCCCGGCTCCCTTCTGCCAGTCCGTGGAGCGCGCACCGCCTCGCCGCCCTTCCTACCCTCTTCCGTGGGCCTCTCGTCTGCGCTTGGCTCCGGAGACTCCGTTCTGCTAATCCTCTGGCGGTTTTCTGGGTTATTTAGACAGGTGTAGGTGGAATCTAAGTGATCAGCAGGATGCGCGGTGAGCCCAGCGTCCTCCTACGCCACCATCTTCCCTCTCTCCCCTCTCCTGTACTAGAGTTTAGAAAGCATTTTGCATATTGCTTTCCTTGAAAAAAAATTGAAAAAATTTTAAAAGATACTCTGTAAACTGGGAACTAATGAAAATCAAATATTCAAGAATATTCTAAATGAAATATTCAAGAAGGCCATAACCTGGCTTTATTGGCTTGGGTCCCAAATTCAGAAATCTAGCTTTTAAAAATTCCATTAGTGTAGGTAAGAATTATCAATGGATGCTAAAGTTAGTGAAAGTGTGATAAAAAACAGGATATTCACACAGTCTCAAAGCACTTATCCATAAAATAGTTATTAATTAAAAAAGGAAGAATTATAACTTTACAGAGGAGAAATCATGCAGAAGCCAAATAACCAAATGATTAAAGTTATCATCACCAGTAATAAGGCATAAAGACATCATGTATCTCCTTTTGTGATACACTGAGAAGACTACATCATTTCCGTGGCATTCTCCCCAAATGTGAATAAACTCAACTAAACCAGGAGACCATATCAGACAAACCCAAATTGAATTATGTTCTACAAAATAACTGGCCAGTACACTTCAGCTATAAAATTCATAAAAGACAAAGAGAGACCAGGAGATTGGCATAGAGGAGGTAAAAAAGACAGGACAATTTGATATAACATGGAATTCTAGTTTGGCTCCCAGGCTAGAAGAAGAACATGGGTGGGTAAACTAGTGAAATACAAATAAAGTCTGTAGATTAGTTAACATCTTTATAAACATTTTAACACAATTTTACATATGCTATATGATCATATGTTCAAAGATTTTTGCAAAATTTCCAAAAATAAGCTATTTATTCCCCCAACTGGTGAGGGCCATTTTCTTTCACTACTCTGACTTCTCTGTCACATGGTAGTGTTGGAGAAATGGCACCAATATTGAGATCTTGCTAAGTGCAAACTGATTTACCAAGACATTTAATTTTGGCTCAGTGGGCTATATTACGTGGCTAAATAGAACGTGGTGTAGTTATTACTACCTATTACAGCATAAGCATAGCTTCCAGGTAAACCCCTGTTGCCTACTGTGGCAACCATCCAACATTGTACATAAAAGTGAAGGTTAGAGATTGTATTGATGCATAAACATATCTATGAACTAACATAGGAGATCATAGGTACAGGAAAAAAAAAAAGTTTAAAATGTATCTAGCATGTGGAAAGATGCTCCAAATCGTAAAGCCCCATATGAAGGAATATTGGAGGATTACTCAAATTTGACAAAAGTTTTAGAAATTAACATTACATTGTCAACAAAAATTGTGGAGCTGAAAGAAACTTTTGTAATAGTTATGAAGAACAAGATCATTCACACTAGAAGAAATAATGTGTGCATAACCTCTTATATCCTATTTCTATTCTCTATTATAGAATCATTGTTGTATAAAAAGTAAATCAGAATATTCAGCCCAAAAAATGTTTAAAAGGTAGAAAAAAGATATTATAGAATGTATCAGTTAGTTACCTGATAAAACCATGTTATCTTTGGATTTTGTAATATTTTTTAAAAATATGTAATTTATGCTTTTTTCATTTTAAATATGCTTTCTTTCATCACTAATTTTATATTGGGAGTTAATATTATTTTTTAAAAGAGCTCCCTTCCCTCAATCTTATAAGCTCAGGCCACCAAAGCTGGATCTGTGTGGAAACATACAGTCTCCCAAATATGTCTTCTGATTGCCTTTGGGACTGCTTCCTCATTCAAAGAATGTTACATAGAACAGTGATACCTTAGCCTTTAATAGATTAATAGGTAGGTATTCAGCACTAGAGATACTAAATCTGAGACACTAAGGGAGAATATACAGAATTTAGTGGAGTGGGAGGCATAAGATGGAATCAGAAGTATCAATTTGTGGTGCTTTCTATGCATCAATGGTTTCATGCACATCAAAGACTGTTTATATCTAAACAGAATTAATTTTTAATTCATTAATGTAAATATTTAAAAATCCTAGTTCTTTTTAAGCCTAGTTGTACATAAGTTTTATGTTCATTTTTGTTGTTCTATTTATAAATACAGTGAATTTTAGGGCACTTGTGTGGCTCGGTCGGTTAAACATCTGACTCCTGATTTCAGTTCAGGTCAGGATTTCGCAGTTATGGAATTGAATGCTGCCTCAGGTTCTGCACTGCCTGCTTGGGATTTTCTCCCTCTGCCCCTCCCTCACATGAGTTTCTCTCTCTCTTTCTCTCAAAATAAATAAATAAAACTTAAAAAACAGCGAATTTTAATAACTTTAAGAAAGATTTTTATTGTCATTTATCAAATGTTTATACTGAACATTACATCCTAAATAATCAACCTATATACAACTTAATTATATTTTTAAAAGCATTTTAAACTGCTTTTATAAGTCTAAATATCCTTGCTTTTTTTTTTTTGAAGGACTTAGAACATTGAACCTAAAAAGCAAAACCTTTTTTTACCTAGCCACTCCTAAATCTAAATAAATTAACTAAAAATATTGTAAATCCCAAATTTCCTTAAACATTTCACTAATGTTTACAAACTTGATCGCTTATCCTTTTCATCTAAAAAGTCAAGAACATAAATTACTTAATAATACATTTTAAATTGGAATCACAAAGCTAATTTTTCAGATATACATGAATATAGCAAATTCTCTTAAACATAACACCAAATATACAAATGATTCCTAAATTTACCCCAAAGTATCACAGAATATTTTATTAATTATCTCTCTATACACAATTCTATGCCTTTGCAGGGTTAAAAGTTTGACTATCCAAGGCAAATTGGGGTTGCTATCTCCAACCATAGACTTTCAGCCAGGATAAGAAACCTGGTGTGGTATTCTTCAAAGATGGTTGTCTCTATAAACCATACCTGCTACAATCCACACCCCTATATAATTCCTTCTTTCAGAATCTGTGACTTTCTTGTAACTACCAGAATGTGACAGAAATGAAGTCTTGTTGCGCCCTCCCCCCAATCTCTTTGAATGTTCACTCTGAAGGAAGCCAGCTGTTATGTAAGATCTGACAACCAGTCCACCATGCCTCAGAAAAATCCAAACTAGCCACAAGCAGATGCCAGCGTGTCCTCTCTCAGCCCACAACAATTTACATCATCCCAGTTGGGGTCTAGATATTGTGCTTCTGAATCAAATCATCCCTGGGGCATCCATCTGATTCCTGACCTATATATAAATTTGTGAAATATAAAAATAAGGTTGTTTTTTCTTTTTTAGCCACAAAGTTTTAGGGTAGTTTGTTATATGACAATAGGTAACTGGAACACCTACAAGGAGACTAAGCCATTAAATGACCTGCTGAACCCCTTTTATGGTTTTTATATGGTAGGATTCCAAGCCTATCTCTTTCAATTAGGATTTCATCCTCCTATTTATTTCTTCCACTATCCTATTTATACTATTCCCTAGATCTTCAAATTTGATTTGAATCAGCACCCAACCTGAAGGTTACAGCAACTTCTTTCGTTATTTCATAGAATGTTACTTTTGTTTGTTAATTTATTTTCTTTTTGTGTGGACTAAAAAATTCACAGAAATGAAATTACATTTGATTGGATTGTGCATGCCTTTCTTTGTCAGGTTCCAAGACAACAGAATGAAATCTGCTAATAAAAAGGAGACTTGTGCCTCTGACAGTATGTAGAATCCCCTAAACCAGCATTTTGGGGCACTACTTCCTTGAGATAGATAGCATTTGCCTCGGCTCTGACCCATTTCTGCCTTGAGACCAGGCAGCCAGAGGACTACTTTGCTCATAAAATACTAGAGCTATAGTGCTTAGGGACTTGAATCTTGTTAAGGTTTGAGACTTATAGATTATATTACTGGCTTCAAAATATGCTGATGGAAAAATATTTAATTAAATGCCCACAAATACCTTTTTCCAAAAGAATTCCAAGAATGGGAATGTTCTATCTCAGTATGGCCTGGAGATCCCTATTACGTTCTATGCATTCGAGGTCCAGATCCTCCTTCTCTCCAGGAGCGCATGCCACAGCTCCACTCCAGAGAGTGTTGTGCACTTGCAAACCCTCAGAGTTTAAGCTCCAAACACTGCATAAAAACTGTGACACTCAGTCCTTCTCACTCCCCAGTCCATGGGTCTAGAGAGGTTTTCCTCTTGTGAGAACTCAGTGCACACTCACTCAAGTCCTCTCTCTTTTGTTTCTCCACAGAAAGGGTTCCATCCCTCATGGCACTACAGTTTTTCTCACGCAATTCACTTCCATGCAACCTCCCACCAGCCACACTGTCTCCCTCCAACCTTGGATATCTTCTGCCACTCTGCAGGTTGATGTCCTGGGTGTTTCAAGTAATCTGACTTCAATACAGCTGTGTTGAGGGACGAGGAAGGCCCAGGGTCCTCCCACTTCTCTGCCATCTTAACTCATTTAATCTTTTTTAAAGACCTAATTTTGAGTTAATTTATTAGTTATTTAATTTTTTCTCTTTTGCCACTCATTTTTCTATTTCTGTAGTTTTATTATTTCTACCCCTTAGATTTATTTTATTATATTTTTCCTAACCTCTTAAATAGATATTTCATTTATTTTCATTGTTTCTTATTTATTAAGTGCTAGAACCACAAGCATTGTTTTAGCTGAATTCTGTAAGTACTGATATGTAATGTTTTCATGATTGTTATATTCTAAGATTCTGGAATCATTTGGATTTTATTTTTCTCCTAAACCAAAGAGTTCTGTGAGAAAGTTTTTGTTTTTCACCTCCTTAAGGTCAGTTTTGTTGGTTTCTTTCTTTTTAGTTATGTTATTCATTATTGGTTTTATTATACTGTGATCATGGCTGTCTGTACCATGTCTACTTTTTGGAATTTTTATTAAGATTTTATTAGTGGCCTAGTATTTATGGTAGGTTATTTTTAAAATATTTCACTTGACAAGAAGAATCTTTCCCTATTTTAAGGAGAAAACTACAGAGATAACAATAAGAATGGCCTCATTTCATTGTTATTTAGGTATTTTATGTCATTGTCTAATTTTTGATGCCTTGAATATTTATAGGTTGAGAAAATGATTTAAAGTCTTTGCTACTCTATTTCTTAATTTCCTATGGAGCTTATTGACTGAATAGTATATTCTATGGATAGAATATAGAATAAAAATTCTATATTATTTGATATATTAGCAACTATTAGATTCTTATTTTAGATTATTCATCCTATTTTGAAAATACATCTTTGTCTCAGTGTTTTTGGCTCTGAAAATAATTTGGTCTGCTATTATTTTTTTATTTATTTATTTTTCAATATATGAAATTTATTGTCAAAATGGTTTCCACACAACATCCAGTGCTCATCCCAAAAGGTGCCCTCCTCAATACCCATCACCCACCCTTCTCTCCCTCCCACCCCCCATCATGCCTCAGTTTGTTCTCAGTTTTTAACAGTCTCTTATGCTTTGGCTCCCTCCCACTCTAACCTCCTTTTTTTTTTTCCTTCCCTCCCCCATGGGTTTCTTTTAAGTTTCTCAGGATCCACATAAGAGTGAAAACATATGTCCACGTTGCTACAAAGGGCCATATTTCATTCTTTCCAATTGCCCTGTAGTACTCCATTGTGTATATAAACCACAATTTCTTTATCCATTCATCAGTTGGTGCACATTTAGGCTCTTTCCATAGTTTGGCTATTGTTGAGAGTGCTACTATAAACATTGGGGTACAAGTGTCCCTATGCATCAGTACTCCTGTATCCCTTGGATAAATTCCTAGCAGTGCTATTGCTGGGTCATAGGGTAGGTCTATTTTTAATTTTCTGAGGAACCTCCACACTGTTTTCCATAGCGGCTGCACCAGTTTGCATTCCCACCAACAGTACAAGAGGGTTCCCGTTTCTCCACATCCTCTCCAGCATCTATAGTCTCCTGATTTGTTCATTTTGGCCACTCTGACTGGCGTGAGGTGATATCTGAGTGTGGTTTTGGTTTGTATTTCCCTGATAAGGAGCGACGTTGAGCAGCTTTTCATGGGCCTGTTGGCCATCCGGATGTCTTCTTTAGAGAAGTGTCTATTCATGTTTTCTGCCCATTTCTTCACTGGGTTATTTGTTTCTCAGGTGTGGAGTTTGGTGAGCTCTTTATAGATTTTGGATATTAGCCCTTTGTCTGATATATCATTTGCAAATATCTTTTCCCATTCCGTTGGCTGCCTTTTATTTTTGTTGGTTGTTTCCTTTGCTGTGCAGAAGCTTTTTATCTTCATAAGGTCCCAGTAATTCACTTTTGCTTTTAATTCCCTTGCCTTTGGGTTTGTGTCGAGTAAGAGATTGCTATGGCTGAGGTCAGAGAGGTCTTTTCCTGCTTTCTCCTCTAGGGTTTTGATGGTTTCCTGTCTCACATTCAGGTCCTTTATCCATTTTGAGTTTAATTTTGTGAATGTTGTGAGAAAGTGGTCTAGTTTCAACCTTCTGCATGTTGCTGTCCAGTTCTCCCAGCACCATTTGTTAAAGGGACTGTCTTTTTTCCATTGGATGTTCTTTCCTGCTTTGTCAAAGATGAGTTGGCCATACGTTTGTGGGTCTAGTTCTGGGGTTTCTATTCTATTCCATTGGTCTATGTGTCTGTTTTTGTGCCAATACCATGCTGTCTTGATGATGACAGCTTTGTAGTAGAGGCTAAAGTCTGGGATTGTGATGCCTCCTGCTTTGGTCTTCTTCTTCAAAATTACTTTGGCTATTCGGGGCCTTTTGTGGTTCCATATGAATTTTAGGATGGCTTGTTCTAGTTTCGAGAGAATGCTGGTGCAATTTTGATTGGGATTGCATTGAATGTGTAGATAGCTTTGGGTAGTATTGACATTTTGACAATATTTATTCTTCCAATCCATGAGCAGGAAATGTCTTTCCATTTCTTTATATCTTCTTCAATTACCTTCATAAGCTTTCTATAGTTTTCAGCATACAGACCTTTTACATCTTTGGTTAGATTTATCCCTAGGTATTTTATGCTTCTTGGTGCAATAGTGAATGGGATCAGTTTCTTTATTTGTCTTTCTCTTGCTTCACTGTTAGTGTATAAGAATGCAACTGATTTCTGTACATTTATTTTGTATCTTGCAACTTGGCTGAATTCATGTATCAGTTCTAGCAGACTTTTGGTGGAGTCTATCGGATTTTCCATGTATAGTATCATGTCATCTGCAAAAAGCGAAAGCTTGACTTCATCTTTGCCAATTTGGATGCCTTTGATTTCCTTTTGTTGTCTGATTGCTGATGCTAGAACTCCCAACACTATGTTAAAAAACAGCAGTGAGAGTGGGCATCCCTGTCGTGTTCCTGATCTCAGGGATAAAGCTCTCACTTTTTCCCCGTTGAGGATGATGTTAGCTGTGGGCTTTTCATAAATGGCTTTTATGATGTTTAAGTACGTTCCTTCTATCCCGACTTTCTCAAGGGTTTTTATTAAGAAAGGGTGCTGGATTTTGTCAAAGGCCTTTTCTGCATCGATTGACAGGATCATATGGTTCTTCTCTTTTTTTTTGTTAATGTGATGTATCACGTCGATTGATTTGCGAATGTTCAACCAGCCCTGCATCCCAGGAATGAATCCCACTTGATCATGGTGAATAATTCTTTTTATATGCCGTTGAATTCAATTTGCTAGTATCTTATTGAGAATTTTTGCATCCATATTCATCAGGGATATTGGCCTGTAGTTCTCTTTTGTTACTGGGTCTCTGTCTGGTTTGGGAATCAAAGTAATACTGGCTTCATAGAATGAGTCTGGAAGTTTTCCTTCCCTTTCTATTTCTTGGAATAGCTTGAGAAGGATAGGTATTATCACTGTTTTAAACGTCTGGTAGAACTCCCCTCGGAAGCCATCTGGTCCTGGACTCTTATTTGTTGGGAGATTTTTGATAACCGATTCAATTTCTTCGCTGGTTATGGGTCTGTTCAAGCTTTCTATTTCCTCTTGATTGAGTTTTGGAAGAGTGTGGGTGTTTAGGAATTTGTCCATTTCTTCCAGGTTGTCCAGTTTGTTGGCATATAATTTTTCATAGTATTCCCTGATAATCGTTTGTATCTCTGAGGGATTGGTTGTAATCATTCCATTTTCATTCATGATTTCATCTATTTGGGTCATCTCCCTTTTCTTTTTGAGAAACCTGGCTAGAGGTTTGTCAATTTTGTTTATTTTTCAAAAAACCAACTCTTGGTTTCGTTGATCTGCTCTACAGTTTTTTTAGATTCTATAGTGTTTATTTCTGCTCTGATCTTTATTATTTCTCTTCTTCTGCTGGGTTTAGGCTGCCTTTGCTGTTCTGCTTCTATTTCCTTTAGGTGTGCTGTTAGATTTTGTATTTGGGATTTTTCTTGTTTCTTGAGATAGGCCTGGATTGCAATGTATTTTCCTCTCAGGACTGCCTTCACTGCGTCCCAAAGCGTTTGGATTGTTGTATTTTCAATTTGTTTGTTTCCATATATTTTTAAATTTCTTCTCTAATTGCCTGGTTGACCCCCTCATTCTTTAGTAGGGTGTTCCTTAACCTCCATGCTTTTGGAGGTTCTCCAGACTTTTTCCTGTGGTTGATTTCAAGCTTCATAGCATTGTGGTCTGAAAGTATGCATGGTATAATTTCAATTCTTGTAAACTTATGAAGGGCTGTTTTGTGACCCAGTATATGATCTATCTTGGAGAATGTTCCATGTGCACTCGAGAAGAAAGTATATTCTGTTGCTTTGGGATGCAGAGTTCTAAATATATCTGTCAAGTCCATCTGATCCAATGTATCATTCAGGGCCCTTGTTTCTTTACTGACCGTGTGTCTAGCTGATCTATCCATTTCTGTAAGTGGAGTGTTAATGTCCCCTGCAATTACCACATTCTTATCAATAAGGTTGCTTATGTTTATGAATAATTGTTTTATATATTTGGGGGCTCCCGTATTCGGCGCATAGACATTTATAATTGTTAGCTCTTCCTGATGGATAGACCCTGTAATTATTATATAATGCCCTTCTTCATCTCTTGTTACAGCCTTTAATTTAAAGTCTAGTTTGTCTGTTATAAGTATGGCTACTCCAGCTTTCTTTTGGCTTCCAGTAGCATGATAAATAGTTCTCCATCCCCTCACTCTCAATCTAAAGGTGTCCTCAGATCTAAAATGAGTCTCTTGTAGACAGCAAATAGATGGGTCTTGTTTTTTTATCCATTCTGTTACCCTATGTCTTTTGGTTGGCGCATTTAATCCATTTACATTCAGTGTTATTATAGAAAGATATGGGTTTAGAGTCATTGTGATGTCTGTATGTTTTATGCTTGTAGTGATGTGTCTGGTACTTTGTCTCACAGGGTCCCCCTTAGGATCTCTTGTAGGGCTGGTTTAGTGGTGACAAATTCTTTCAGTTTTTGTTTGTTTGGGAAGACCTTTATCTCTCCTTCTATTGTAAATGACAGACTTGCTGGATAAAGGATTCTCGGCTGCATATTTTTTCTGTTTAGCACACTGAAGATATCGTGCCAATCCTTTCTGGCCTGCCAAGTTTCAAAAGAGAGATCAGTCACAAGTCTTATAGGTCTCCCTTTATATGTGAGGGCACGTTTATTCCTTGCTGCTTTCACAATTTTCTCTTTATCCTTGTATTTTGCTAGTTTCACTATGATATGTCGTGCAGAAGATCGATTCAAGTTCCGTCTGAAAGGAGTTCTCTGTGCCTCTTGGGTTTCAATGCCTTTTTCCTTCCCCAGTTCAGGGAAGTTCTCAGCTATAATTTCTTCAAGTACCCCTTCAGCAACTTTCCCTCTCTCTTCCTCCTCTGGGATACCAATTATGCATATATTATTTCCTTTTAGTGTATCACTTAGTTCTCTAATTTTCCCCTCATACTCCTGGACTTTTTTTATCTCTCTTTCTCTCAGCTTCCTCTTTTTCCATAACTTTATCTTCTAGTTCACCTATTCTCTCCTCTGCCTCTTCAATCCGAGCTGTCGTCATTTCCATTTTGTTTTGCATTTCGTTTAAAGCTTTTTTCAGCTCCTCGTGACTGTTCCTTAGTCCCTTGATCTCTGTAGCAAGAGATTCTCTGCTGTCCTCTATACTGTTTTCAAGCCCAGCAATTAATTTTATGACTATTATTCTAAATTCACTTTCTGTTATATTATT
>NW_026059251.1:0-10861 GCF_023721935.1 Panthera uncia | reverse complement strand
GGAAATGGAAGAAGATACAAAGAAATGGAAAAACATTCCATGCTCACGGATTGGGGGAAGAAATATTAAAATGTCAGTACTACCCAAAGCAATCTACACATTCAATGCAAGCCCAATCAAAATTGCACCAGCATTCTTCTCAAAGCTAGAACAAGCAATCCTAAAATTTGTATGGAACCACAAAAGACCCAGAATAGCCAAAGTAATAGTGAAGAAGAAAACCAAAGCAGGAAGCATCACAATCCCAGACTTTAGCCTTTACTACAAAGCCTCTACTACATACTATGAAGACAGTATGGTATTGGCACAAAAACAGCACATAGACCAATGGAATACAATAGAGAACCCAGAACTGGACCCACAAATGTATGGCCAAATAAGTCTTTGACAAAGCAGGAAGCGTATCCAATGGAAAACAGACAGTTTCTTTAACAAATGGTACTGGGAGAACTGAACAGCAACATGCAGAAGAATGAAACTAGTTCACTTTCTTACACCATACACACAAAAAAGCTCAAAATGGATGATAGACATGAATGTGAGACAGGAAATCATCAAAACCCTAGAAGAGAAAGCAGGAAGAAACCTCTTTGACCTTAGTTGCAGCAATTTCTTACTCGACACATCTCCAAAGGCAAGGGACTTAGAAGAAAAAATGAACTATTGGGACCTTTTGAAGATAAAAAGCTTCTGCACTACAAAGGAAACAATCAACAAAACTAAAAGTCAACTGACAGAATGGGAAAAGATGTTTGCAAATGACATATCAGATAAAGGGCTAGTATCCAAAATCTATAAAGAACTCACCAAACTCCACACTCAAAAAACAAATAATCCAGTGAAGAAATGGGCAAAAGACATGAATAGACACTTTTCCAAAGAAGACATCCAGATGGCCAACAGACACATGAAACAATGCTCAACATCACTCCTCATCAGGGAAATACAAATCAGAGTCACACTGAGATATCACCTCATGCCAGTCAGAGTGGCTAAATGAATAAATCAGGAGACTATAGATGCTGGCGAGGATGTGGAGAAATGGGAAACCTCTTGCACTGTTGGTGGGAATGCAAAGTGGTGCAGCCACTGTGGAAAACAGTGTGGAAGTTCCTCAAAAAATTAAAAGTAGATCTGCCCTATGACCCAGCAATAGCACTGCTAGGAATTTACCCAAGGGATACAGGAGTGCTGATGCATAGGGGCACATGTACCCCAATGTTTATAGCAGCACCTTCAATAATAGCCAAATTATGAAAAGTGCCTAAATGTCCATCAACTGATGAATGGATAAAGAAGATGTGATTTATATATACAATGCAATACTACTTGGCAATGAGAAAGAATGAAATCTTGCTATTTTCAGAAAAATGGATGGAACTGGAGAGTGTTATGCTAAGTGAAATAAGTCAGTCAGAGAAAGACAGATACCATATGTTTTCACTCATATGTGGATGTTGAGAAACTTAACAGAAGACCACGGGGGAGGGGAAGAAGAAAAAAAAACTATAAACAGAGGGAGGGAGGCAAACTGTAAGAGATTCTTAAATACAGAGAACAAACCGAGGGTTGATGGGGGGTGGGGGACAAGGGAAAGCGGGTGATGGGCATTGAAGAAGGCACTTGTTGGGATGAGCACTGGGTGTTGTATAGACGCCAATTCGACAATAAATTATATTTTAAAAATAATGATAATAAATAAAAACAATAAAAACAATGTCTTAAGTTCATAATAAATATAACGACTCTACCTATCAGATAAGTTCAAAGATTATCAGATATCATAGAAACAAAAAATCCAGTTTCATGTGGTTTAAAGGATATCAACCTAAACCATATGAGCATAAAATACTTGGGAGAAGATGCAAATGGTTTACTAAGAGAACACTAATCAACAGAAAATTTACACAGCTATAATCATACTCAACTAAACAGTACACAATCTCAAAATAGTTGTTTCAAAGATTAGCTGTCTCAGAGAAAAAAATTACAAGAATTACAAGAAACTGGCAAATAATCACTGTGATGAATTTAACTCTTTTCCCCAAAAATTGACGAATCATTTTTAATTGGTATGTATACCAAGGTTTGAACAGTACGATAAGCTTGTTCCACCTATTATTTAACTCACAAAACATATTAGAAAATTTGCAACACCTTTTATTGAGTGACAAACATGTCACAGAAAAAAAGTGAACTGTATCATATATGCAGAAAGACCTAATCATATAAAAACTGGAAAACACACTAAAATTTAACAATTTTGCCCCATTTTTCTGATTATTGGTCATTGAAGTTTTTCTTTCTTTTCTTAGTTTTGTTTATTTAGTAATATGTGTCCTTGAAAAATTAAATATAAAAAGCAACCATAGAAAACTAAAACTATAAGAACAATAATCAAATCATAGGTTGAAGAAATAGCCTAAAATGAAAACAATAAAACCCATAAAGGAAAACAATGACGGACTTGAAACTATTTAATACTATATCTCTTTAGGGTTAAAACAAAAGGCAACCAAGCCAACCAAAGAAAATTGCAGAATTTATAATTTAAACAACCTGAGAAAATACTTTCAATAAATACTAATACCTTGGGGAAGTTATATATCCTCTCTGAGCTCCGAATTACATCTTTAAAATGAATAAAATAGAGGCAATAACGAGTTTGATGTGAAGATTCAATAAGGTAAGGTATGAAATAAGTTTTGCACAGGTTCAATAAATGGTTGTTACTATTAACCCACAAAGAAATACAATATCCCATAACAATTGTTCCATGTGTCTATTAGCTAAATCAGTTCAAATGAAAGGACAATGAAAATGGTTTTACTCTGTCACATGGCAGACTTAAAAAATAGAACTACTTACTAAGTGCTAGTAAGGATACAATAAATTTTGGCATTTTCATGTATTTCTGATGAGTGAAAATTAATAACAACTTCTTTTTTCAATGTGCCAGAGGAACCTAAAATCCACATACCACTAACCTAGTATTTCTTTTTAAGGCTTCACAGGCAAAGCTTACTGCACAAAAAATAGATAAACCTTATGCACAAAAATGTCCCTAGCACAGCATTTACATTGCTAATGATTAGAAAAACGTAAGTATTAAAAAATAAAAGGATGAAAACTACCTCAGCTGATGTAAAAAAGAATTTTTAAGCATAATTTTTATATAATTAATTAAAAGATATATAGTCATTAAAGTTATTATGTCTTTCCAAATGTAGTGTCATTTAAAAATAGCCACACTGTGGGCTTATGCATTAATACTGAATAAGTTCTGAATATATGTGTATGGTTATAGTTATTAGAGTTAGAATTACACATATGTGGATCTTGAGAAACTTAACAGAAGACCATGGGGGAAGAGATGGGGGAAAATTACTTACAAACAGAGAGGGAGGGAGGCAAACCACAAAAGACTCTTAAATACAGAGAACAAACTGAGGGCAGATGGAGGGGTGGGGAAAGGGAAAATGGGTTTTGGGCACTGAGGAGGACACTTGTTGGGATGAGCACTGGGTGTTGTATGTAAGCCAATTTGACTAATTATATTTAAAAAAGAGAGTTATATATAAAATCTGGAAGATTCTACATCAAAATGATAACAGTGCATTTCTTTGGGTGGTGAGAGTGTGTGTAATTTTCATTTTCTTCCTATCATTTCTCTATGGAATACTTATATAAAAATAAGTAAATATTTTCAACAGAAGTATCAACAATATAGTATCATCTAATAGAGGAAGTCATATCTCTTCTTGAGAGGAGGTGGTTATAATGACCTCACTGAGTAGATGACACCAAGCTGGGCCTTGAAAGATAAATAAAGGGAATCTATTAAAAACTCAAGGAAAGGAGCAGTCATTCCAGGTAAATGAGTCACTTAGGGAAAATGTGCCAAGACAAGATGACTGGACGTCGAGAGATTAGAGACAGACAGTTCCCTAAGACTGAAGCACAGATTGTGTGAAAGTGATGTGGAAATTGTTGTTGGGAAGGAAGTCTGAATTTATTCTGTACCACACTGAGGGGCATGATTTTTGAGAAACAACTTTCAAAATATCAAAATTTAGGAGGAGTACAGTTTCCTTACTGTTCTCTTAATGCCCATGGTAATTTGAGAAAGCATATGAAAGAATGAAGATTTTATTTAGGTGTCCAGCAGGCATGTGGTGAAATGTCTCAGGGTTTGACATAGCTCAAGACAGAAAATTTACTATTTATCTAAATGAGACTTACTATTACATTGTCTGTTCCCAAAGTTGAGTTGAATATTACAGAGTTAGACATGACTACTACAGAGAAACCTGCCCTTTCCCCAAATAATGAGCTGTAAGTATCTCAGTCAATCCACAGGGACTGCTTTCAGATTGATTCCGGGGGGGGGCAAGTCTCACAGTCTCAGGTAAGTTGCTCCAGAGGCCCATAACTCAATGAGCTATGTATGCTGTGACTCATTTCTAGTTCTGTGGTTTGCTGCTGTGAAAGCACATCTCAGGAAGGACCAAAGTTTCTGAAAAACCAGATTCTACCACCCCATAGTCATTTCTGCTTTGGAAACAACACATAAACTACTTGGTCTCGTATCTGTTTTATTTTGACCCCATAAATGATAGGATTCAGCATCGGTGGAGCAAGCATGCTGACATTGGCCAACAGAATGTGGACATGTAGTGGGATGTGACGTCCAAAGCGCTGAGTGAGAACCGAGAAGATCCCAGGCCCATAAAAAAGGACAATGACACAGACATGGGAGCCACATGTGTTGAGAGCTTTGTGGCAAGCATCTCGGGAAGGGATACGGTAGACAGCATGGAGTATCAGAGTATAGGAAACAAAAATGAGGACAATGTCTAGGATCACTGTGGACATTAGGACAAAAAATCCATACCAGATGTTTACACGGATATCATCACAGGCATACTTGGCCAAACCAATGTGTTCACAGAATGTATGTGGTAGGATGTTATTTCTGCAAAAAGTGAGTCTCTTCAGAAGAAATATCATGGGGAAAATTGTACAATGTGCTCTCAAGAAAACAGCCACACCAATTTTCCCTATCAGAGAATGAGTGAGTATCATGGTGTACCTCAGTGGGTAACATATTGCAATGTAGCGGTCAAATGCCATAATCAGCAAGATGCCAGACTCAGAAATGAAGGAGGAATGCTGGAAGTAGAGCTGGGCAATGCAGCTATTAAGAGAGATCTCCCTATTATTGAACCAAAAAATGGCCAATGCCTTGGGTTCTGTGGTTGTGGCAAAGACAATGTCAACTCCAGCCAGCATGCAGAGGAAAAGATACATAGGTTCACGGAGGCTGCTCTTGGTGAGGATAATATAGATGAGCAGACCATTTCCAAGAAGAGCAAAGACATAGGAGATGAGTAAGGGGATGGATATGTGTAGGTCTTCTCGGCCTGGAATGCCCAGCAGATAGAAGACTATATGGTTAACACCAGTGTGATTGAAGCTAGCCATTTCAGAAGCAGGTCAATGTGGACTTTAACTTCACCTAATAAGAGAGAAATACAGATTATATATAAATGTTTTCCTTGAGTTTTCTTGTTAACTATATCTAAACAAATGCCTGTGTTTACCACTGTTTCCTCCTAATACCTTGTTAAGACGTCAGTAAAATAACAGAAACATCAATGCAAAAAGTAGAAGAAAAGATAATAACAGAGAAGGGACAACATTTTGAAAGCAGATAGATGACTAGTGACTAAGCAGAGGGGATAAAACTAATAGGTTTGAGTACAAAACAAGAGCCAAGATAATTTTCACTGCAGAACCCAGATCGTCTCAAGAATTAAGGCATCATGAACTTTTCTAAATAGGGATAAGCATGGGATTTTTAAAGATCATTGGTTGAAAATCTGCATAAAAAGCAGCTAGGCTCTTGGATCCTCTTTCCCAACCTGTCCATTCAGGTACCACTTTCCATATCCAGCAGAATGCTAGAAGTCTGTTCTCTGATGGAGTTAAGGCTGGAGACTCAGCCTGGGCATGGCTGGGGTAGGGATAGTATGCTAAAAGCAGAGGATAAAATTAAAGGCTACATACTGAACAAAATGAAACCCCATGAACTTCTATTTATTTATGTCTGGTAGTGCTAGCTTACATTACCCAATGCCCAGGTCTTACAATTCATTTTCGTTTAAGAATGAGGCACCAAAGGAGCAGTTTGCTGGCTCAGATGGAAGAGCATGCGACTCTTGATCTTGGGGCCATGAGTTCGAGCCCCACGTTGGGTGTAGAGATTACAATAAATAAATAAATAAATAAATAAATAAATAAACAAACGAACTTAAAAAAAAAAAAAAAAAAAGAATGAGGCACCAAAAAGTGAATTCAAGGTGCTATGTGCAGGCATGAAATTTATTTAGGGAGAGACTTCCTGCCAAATTACTCCAATCCAGAACTTTACACCAAGGTAAATGAAAAACTTGTAAGCATAAAAAGGTTATTTAGCACCTTCAAAGAACTCAAAGACTAACCTCTCATTAAGTCTTCTATAGGAATCTACTGGAAGATAAGCAACAACAAAGTGAGGAAATGAACCAAAAATAGAGAAACGTGGGTTCCAACAAAGGAGTTAAACCAAAGCGCTACAATGCCGGAGAGGGCATAGGCTGTGAGGAAGTGAAAGTGTTCCTCAAATTATGGTGAAGGCCAGCCACTGTGGCCTGGAGTAGCATGAGTCTGGACTGGATCAAGGGTGTAGAGTCACTGAAAGGAAAGCCTCAAAGGGAACAAGGAAACGCTTGTTTTGAAATTTAATTTATATTCTTAGTAGAAGGTAAGTCACATAAAAACTAAGCAAACAAGGAAACAAAAAATAAACAATTATTAACTACAGGAAAGAAAAAAATGTTGCACAAGAAAAGAAATGGGACCACATGTCACTGTATAATTCAGTTATTAAAATCATAATAATGTAAACATAAGTACACATCTTAAAAATCACAATATAGCTCTTTAATAAATCAAGAAAAGGGAGGCTTGTGTGTGTCTGAATTTGTATGTATGTATTTGGTATGGGGGCGTTACATGTAGGAAAGCTAAATGCCCATCTTCCATATATAAAAGTCAATGGATGACATATAAAAATTATTTAAAAATATAAATCAAGAAATAATATAAACATGCTGTCTATATATAAGGAAGTAAATACTAAAGAAATAGCTGTGTTAAAGTGGTTTTCTGAGGAGCCAGAATAACACATGAGATGGGACAGGGAGACTATTGTTTATTGTAAAGACATGGAGAACTTTTGGAGGTTTTTAAACAATGTATATGTATAATATTCATAAAATAACACTAAAAACAAGTTATCTTACTAAAGTACCTAGCACTTCACCTAAAATAAATGTATAACACGTTCTCTTCTCTCACCCTTTCCCTCTCCCTTTCTGTCTATGTCTCTCTGTCTCTCCCTTTCTCTCTCTCCTCATTTTAATTTCTGAAACCAAAATATTCCTCTTCTCTTTGGGCACCAGATTACCTTCTCAGGGAAGATAGATTGGCTCAACTGGGCTGACTCTTCTCTCCTGAGAGGAAAGTCTAGGGAGGTTGGAATTTGAGAAGGCATAGATGGTCTAATGGAGTTGTTTCCTGCAATGCCTTCTACACTGGATGGTTGGTCACACAGATGCTGTAAGAAAATATACTTTTTCCAAGAAATGCCCCATTCCTACAAGAAATAGAAAAGCGACACTTGAAAAAATGAGAGCCCCAGAGATCTAACGACAAAAGAACAGAGCCAGAGATTGAACACAATCAGAAGTTGGGATGAAGAAGCTCCTTCAGAAGCTTTTGGAATCTTTGAGAAAAGGAATAGCCAAGAGGATTTGCTTTGGTTGGAACCATAGAGGAAAGTAGAGGGGTTGGAGAACGGCCTTTAGAACAGCTGCCTAGAACTGCTAGTCCAATTCCAATTTATTTTAAAAGACTCTTCCCCGATTCTAGGGGAAGATGGCGGCGTAGGAGGACGCGGGGCTCACAACGCGTCCTGCCGATCACTTAGATTCCACCTACACCTGCCTAAAGAACCCAGAAAACCGCCAGAGGATTAGCAGAAGGGAGTCTCCGGAGTCAAGCGCAGACTAGAGGCCCACGGAAGAGGGTAGGAAGGGCGGCGAGGCGGTGCGCGCTCCACGGACTGGCGGGAGGGAGCCGGGGCGGAGGGGCGGCTCGCCGGCCAAGCAGAGCCCCCGAGTCTGGCTGGCAAAAGCGGAGGGGCCAGACAGACTGTGTTCCGACAGCAAGCGCGACTTAGCGTCTGGGAGGTCATAAGTTAACAGCTCTGCTCGGAAAGCGGGAAGGCTGGAGGACAAAGGGAGGGAGAGCTGCTGAGCCCCCGGACGGCAGAGCTCAGCTTGGCGGGGAACAAAGGCGCTCGCCAGCGCCATCTCCCCCGCCCATCCCCCAGCCAAAATCCCAAAGGGAACCAGTTCCTGCCAGGGAACTTGCTCGCTCCGCGCAAACACCCAACTCTGTGCTTCTGCGGAGCCAAACCTCCGGCAGCGGATCTGACTCACTCCCGCTGCCACAGGGCTCCTCCTGGAGTGGATCACCTAAGGAGAAGCGAGCTAAGCCTGCCCCTCCACCCCCCGTGCACCTTGCCTACCCACCCCAGCTAATACGCCAGATCCCCAGCAACACAAGCCTGGCAGTGTGCAAGTAGCCCAGACGGGACACGCCACCCCACAGTGAATCCCGCCCCTAGGAGAGGGGAAGAGAAGGCACACACCAGTCTGACTGTGGCCCCAGCAGTGGGCTGGGGGCAGACATCGGGTCGGACTGCGGCCCCACCCACTAACTCCAGTTATACACCACAGCACAGGGGAAGTGCACTGCAGGTCCTCACCACGCAAGGGACTCTCCAAAATGACCAAACGGAAGAATTCCCCTCAGAAGAATCTCCAGGAAATAACAACAGCTAATGAACTGATCAAAAAGGATTTAAATAATATAACAGAAAGTGAATTTAGAATAATAGCCATAAAATTAATCGCTGGGCTTGAAAACAGTATACAGGACAGCAGAGAATCTCTTGCCACAAAGATCGAGGGACTAAGGAACAGTCACGAGGAGTTGAAAAACGCTTTAAACGAAATGCAAAACAAAATGGAATCCACGATGGCTCGGCTTGAAGAGGCAGAGGAGAGAATAGGTGAACTAGAAGATAAAGTTATGGAGAAAGAGGAAGCTGAAAGAAAGAGAGATAAAAAAATCCAGGAGTATGAGGGGAAAATTAGAGAACTAAGTGATACACTAAAAAAAAATAATATACGCATAATTGGTATCCCAGAGGAGGAAGAGAGAGGGAAAGGTGTTGAAGGGGTACTTGAACAAATTATAGCTGAGAACTTCCCTGAACTGGGGAAGGAAAAAGGCATTGAAATCCAAGAGGCACAGAGAACTCCCTTCAGACGTAACTTGAATCGATCTTCTGCACGACATATCATAGTGAAACTGGCAAAATACAAGGATAAAGAGAAAATTCTGAAAGCAGCAAGGGATAAACGTGCCCTCACTTATAAAGGGAGACCTATAAGACTCGTGACTGATCTCTCCTTTGAAACTTGGCAGGCCAGAAAGGCTTGGCACGATATCTACAGTGTGCTAAACAGAAAAAATATGCAGCCGAGAATCCTTTATCCAGCAAGTCTGTCATTTAGAATAGAAGGAGAGATAAAGGTCTTCCCAAACAAACAAAAACTGAAGGAATTTGTCACCATGAAACCAGCCCTACAAGAGATCCTAAGGGGGATCCTGTGAGACAAAGTACCAGAGACATCACTACAAGCATAAAACATACAGACACCACAATGACTCTAAACCCATATCTTTCTATAATAACACTGAATGTAAATGGATTAAATGCGCCAACTAAAAGACATAGGGTATCAGAATGGATAAAAAAACAAGACCCATCTATTTGCTGTCTACAAGAGACTCATTTTAGATCTGAGGACATCTTTAGATTGAGAGTGAGGGGATGGAGAACTATTTATCATGCTCCTGGAAGCCAAAAGAAAGCTGGAGTAGCCATACTTATATCAGACAAACTAGACTTTAAATTAAAGGTTGTAACCAGAGATGAAGAAGGGCATTATATAATAATCACAGAGTCTATCCATAAGGAAGAGCTAACAATTATAAATGTCTATGCACCGAATACAGGAGCCCCCAAATATATAAAACAATTACTCACAAACATAAGCAACCTTATTGATAAGAATGTGGTAATGGCAGAGGACTTTAACACTCCACTTACAGAAATGGATAGATCATCTAGACACACGGTCAATAAAGAAACAAAGGCCCTGAATGATACATTGGATCAGATGGACTTGGCAGATATATTTAGAACTCTACATCCCAAAGCAACAGAATATACTTATTTCTCGAGTGCACATGGAACATTCTCCAAGATAGATCATATACTGGGTCACAAAACAGCCCTTCATAAGTTTACAAGAATTGAAATTATACCATGCATACTTTCAGACCACAATGCTATGAAGCTTGAAATCAACCACAGGAAAAAGTCTGGAAAACCTCCAAAAGCATGGAGGTTAAAGAACACCCTACTAACGAATGAGTGGGTCAACCAGGCAATTAGAGAAGAAATTAAAATATACATGGAAACAAACGAAAATGAAAATACAACAATCCAAACGCTTTGGGATGCAGCAAAGGCAGTCCTGAGAGGAAAATACATTGCAATCCAGGCCTATCTCAAGAAACAAGAAAAATCCCAAATACAAAATCTAACAGCACACCTAAAGGAAATAGAAGCAGAACAGCAAAGGCAGCCTAAACCCAGCAGAAGAAGAGAAATAATAAA
>NW_026059250.1:0-10883 GCF_023721935.1 Panthera uncia | reverse complement strand
GTGAGTACTGAAAGATATGAAATTATTGCCATTATGATGCTTGTAGAGTTGGAGTTTCTGGTGGTGTTCTCTGGTCCTTTCTAATCTTTGCTGCTTTTGGTATTTATTTTTTTCTCTCTCCTCTCTCTCTCTCTCTCTCTCTCTATATATATATATATATATATATTCATCTTTTCTCCCCTCAGAGAGTCCCCCTTAAAATTTCTTGCAGGGCTGGTTGGGGGTCACAAACTCCTTTAATTTTTATTTTTCTGGAAAACTTTTTACCTCTCTTTCTATTTTGAATGACAGACTTACTAGATAAAGTATTCTTGGCTGCATATTTTTCTGACTCAGCACACTGAATATATCCCACCTCTCCTTTCTGGCCTGCCAAGTTTCTGTGGACAAGACTGCTGCAAACCTGATCTGTCTTCCTTTATAGGTTAGGGACTTTTTTTCCCTTGATGCTCTCATGATTCTCTCCTTGCCTGAGTATTTTGTGAATTTGACTATGATATGCCTTGTTGATGGTTGGTTTTTGTTGAATCTAATGGGGGTCCTCTGTGCTTCCTGGATTTTGATGTCTGTGTCTTTCCCCAGGTTAGGAAAGTTTTCTGCTATGATTTGCTCACATAACCCTTCTATCCCTATTTCTCTCTCTTCCTTTTCTGGGACCCTTATAATTCTGATGTTATTCCTTTTTAATGAGTCACTGATTTCTCTGATTCTTAAATCTTGCTCTTTTGCCTTAATCTCCCTCTTTTTTTCTGCTTCATTATTCTTTATAAGTTTGTCCTCTGTATCACTAGTTTTCTGTTCTGCCTCATCCATCCTTGCCACCACTGCATCCATTCATGATTGCAGCTCAGTGATAGCATTTTTAATTTCATTCTGTCTATTTTTTACTTCTTTTATCTCTGCAGAAAGGGATTCTAATCTTTTTTACTCCAGCTAGTATTCTTATTATTGTGATTCTAAATTCTGGTTCAGACATCTTATTTGTATCTGTGTTGGTTAAATCCCTGGCTGTCATTTCTTTGTGCTCTTTTTTTGAGGGTGAATTCCTTTGTTTTGTCATTTTGAAGGGAGAAAAGTAATTAATGAGGTAGAAAAATTAAAATTAAAAAATTAAAATTAAAAATATTAAAATTAAATAATTAAACACACACACAAAATTGAATAAACGATGCTAGATCCTAGGTGTATTTTTGTCTGAGTGTTGAAAGTGGTTTGGCAGGTTAGAGAAATAAAAGGGGGGGAGAAAAAGAAAAAAAGGAGATCGTTTGAGAATTTGAAAAAATGAATACACTTAAGTAGACTAAAATGAGATGATGGAGATAAAATAGAATTTAAAAAAATATACACAGAAGTAAAGAATATAGTAGAAAAAAATTAAAGAAAAATATTTTTATTAAAAATTAAAAATAAAAATGATTTTTTTCTTTTTCTATATTCAAGAAAAAGAAAAAAGTGAAAAAGAAAAAAGAGAAAAAAGAAAAAAGAAAAAAAAGAAAATCGTTTGATATTTTGAAAAAGTTCATACACTGTAGTAGACTAAAATAAAATGATGGAAGTAAAATAGAATTTGAAAAAATTTACATAAAAGCAAAAAATATATTTAAAAAATTAAAGAAAAATATTTTTAATAGAAATTGAAGGTAAAAATGAAGTTTTTCTCTTTTTGCACTCAAGAAAAAGAAAAAAAACGAAAAAGATAAAAAAATAAAGAAAAAAGAAAAAAAACAAAGAGATCGTTAGAAAATTTGAAAAGGTGAATACACTGAAGTAAACTAAAATAAAATGATGGAAGGAAAATAGAATTTGAAAAAATTTACACAAAAGTAAAAAATATAGAAATAAAAATTAAAGAAAGATATTTTTAATAAAAATTGAAAATAAAAATGAATGTTTTCTTTCTGTATTCAAGAAAAAGAAGTGTAAAAGAGGAAAAAAAAGAAAGAAAATTGAATAGATGCACCTGCTAACAGATGAAGTAGGACTGAAATTACTTTGTTTTCCCCTAGAAGTCAGTCTATGTAGCGCTTTATAGTCCAGAAACTAAGCCGGTGGTGAGACTTGTGCTCTTAAAGAGCAAGGTTGGCCCAGCTGGGCGGGGCTCAGTGTAACGGCTCTGCTCTCCACTAGATGGTGCTGCTAGCCTACTGAGGTGGAGGGTTGTGGCGCTGTAGGTGCGTATGCGCATGTGCGGGAGGGGTGAAAATTGCACCTCCCACCTACTCAGTATGTTCTTCAGGATCAGCAATTGCGCACCCGTCCACACCCCACTTTTTCACTGTCTGTGACCAGGCCCCAGGCAGTGCCTCTCTCCCGAGTTTTGTCTCAGATGCGACTGTTTTCCCCTGCCCCTTATTCTGAAGGACTGCAGCTTTGACCCTCTCCGCCCCTCTGCGGAAGGGTCTCACTGAGCAATGGCCAAATGCGCAATGGCCAAATGCGCAATGGTCGAACGTCGGCTGCACCCGGGAACGCTTGCTGGACTCTGCTGCTGCCGGTGCTCAGAGACTACAGCCAGGTGCCAGCCCACCCCAGAAAAAGTTCGCAAGATAGTGTAGCAGCAGCTTTTCAGGGACCATGGAAAATCTCAACACACATCTGGCACCAGGCTTCTCCCTCAACAACCTTGCCCAGCACCAGCGAATGTGGCTGCCTTCCGGGGTCTGCTGGGACTAGGTGACTTCAACAGTCTCTACCAAATGTGCCTCCAGCAGTGGAACCACTTTTCCCCGTGTGGCCTGAGAACCTCCCAGACCCCACCCTGTTCCTGGGGATTCACCTTTCCCACCAGAGCACCGCCAGGTATCGATCTGCGGAGTTGCAGCCTTTGCGCTCCCCTTGTTTACACTCTTAATGGAATTTAAACCCTCTCTCCTTTCTCCCTTTTTAGTTTAGTCCCTGCGGCTATTTCCAATTTTCCACTTTCTCTCCAGCTGCTTTGGGGGAGGGGTGCTTTTCCCGTATTCTCCCCGCCCCCAGTCTCGTCCTCTCTCTACTTGCAAAAGCACCTCCCTTCCTGCGCCTTCTGGCTCCCCAAGTTTACTTCCCTGTGCCGCATTACCTGCTGAATTCTGTGGTTCATGTTGTGCAGATTGTTGTGTTAATCCTCCAATCAGTTTTTGAGGTGTGTAGGATGGTTTAGTGCTTGTCTGGCTGTATTTCATGGACGCGAGACACACAAAAAACTTCCATGCTTTCCGCCATTTTGGCTTCTCCTGGGACCAGCTCTTTTACATCTGTTGCTGTGTTGGGGCCCTTAATAAATATTTATTTTATCAAAACAAAGTATATATCCGCTGAGGTAATCTTGTAACTTTTTCCAAAGTAAAAGAATTACACAGTGTGTATTACTTTCATAACTGTAGAGAAACAAATTTTCATAATATCCAAATATGCATTTGTATTAAAGGAGGAAAATTCTAGGTAACATTCAAGTGTAGATTTAGCTATGTTATTGAATTAATCATGTAAGTACAAAAATCATTAATCATGCTGTTTTCCTACTATTGTTTATTTATTACACATGGTTAGACAAAAATTATTAAACATATTAGCTCAACATATACATTTCAAAATATATACTGGTGGATTCTAAGGCCCTCATGGCTGGCTGCTCAGAAAATAGAGAACAGAGGAAAATGTGTTAAGCGGTTATCTCTTAGAAAAGGCTTGTGAGTTGAATTTTTATTATGACTAATACATATAACCAAGCCATTTTATGACTTGACTATAATCATATTGTATTTACTAGGGCTCAAGATTATATCTTAGGTAAATTAGGAATTGTATTGGCTGGTAGTTGAGAGACTGGAAATAGCAGTGATGTACTAAAGTTGAAGAAGTCTGGAGGTAGGCAGTTTAGGGCTGAAATGGCAGTGGCACAGAATCATCTGGAACCTAGGCTCTTTCTGCTTCAGCATCCTTAGCATTAGGCTTCCATGATCAAGTGTCTCTCATTGCTCAAGATGGGGTCAGGAACCCCAGGCTTCTTAATCATGAAACAGGATTCCCAGAAACTCCACCCAAGAATTTCTGCTTTTATATTATTGTTTCCCTACAAAGGAGACAAGAAAATGTACTGTGTCAGCTGGACACATCAACCAGGGTTATTCTTAATAAAGAAAAAGGGAGAACGGATACCATACAGGCAATCAGCAAATATTATTTCATAACTTAAATATCTCTAGGGCCAAATAGGAGCCAAATATCTTAATTTCCTTTCTTTCTGTCTCTTTTTTATTTTTAGAATCATTCTACCTTCGCTCTAGGAGAATAAATAAATATTAGTACATAGTAATTCAAGTGGCATATTTTGATCTAAACTGGAGAATTAACATAATGATATATTTAGATAAGCCCAAATACATTTCAGCCAATTATGAAAAGACTTTAGACCTATGTGTAAAAGTCAAAGAATATCCAGGAAGTAATATATTGATTTTACATGTCAAAAGAATTTTGTAATGACAGATGAGAAATATTAAGTTTTAAAGCACCTTCATAAAGATCTTCAGAGTAGAAAGTATACATCTTATGTCCCTTGGCTCCATTTTAGCATACTATTGTTGATTCATGAAACAAATATTTACTGAATTTCCTATGATCCCGTCACCACACTTGGCCCTGAGTCTATGGTGTGAAAGTGGATTATCAGGACACCTATCTATCCTCAGAAAGCCATAGAGCATTAGAATTTCTGCTTTATTTTGTTAGTAAATATTAACATTCAACTATTACATAATAAAGTTTTACTGATGTTTAAACTACCTTATAAAAACAGTAAAATTGGCAGGAACATATTAAGTGTGCCCTGGAGCAAAAGGCTTTCTATAAAAATAGTTTTTTTTTTTCAGATTTGAGACTAAAATAGTAGAAAATGTTTTTCGTGAGATATGACATTCAAGTACAGATAACATATCGTTATAAGTTTACATTATTCAGAAAATCGGAAATTTGAAATATGCTGATATTTTACTGCTAAGAGACATTAGTCTTTATTTTGAGATAAAAAAATATTTTCTTCAAATCTGAGGTCCATATGAAGATGAAATCATGGTGAAATTCTATACTGTTTAAATTGTTCCATTCTTTCTGGAAACATTTTCCAAGCTGCACATTTTCTAGGCTACACATAGAAGATATGCTATAATTACTAAATACAATTTTTTAAATACCAAAAAGCCACAATGCACAGCAAACACTACTAAAGATATTAAAATTTGAGCCAGATTATAGTCAGTGTTTTGCATATATTCTACTAGAGGAAACATGTTTGAACCATCCTTCTGTGGGCTAAAATACAATTGTCATTTTGGTATGTTTTCCACATTTGGGGATAAACTAAACCTAATTCTGCTCAGGTTACATCCATTTGCTTGCCATAATTCCCAGATAAGGAGAAAATTTCCTTACAAATCAGATTCTTCAACATAATCCATACATAAGTCCTCTTTATTTAAATAGTTTCAGTTATGTTTTGGACTACAGGGTAGTCCCTGGATAAACTTTACCCTGGGTATACTTTATTTTTAAGAGATAGGGTGTAATTTCAATAACTTAAATATGAACTGTCAATAATTCCATATTTTGTAATATTAAGTAAATTCTGAGGATTAGGATTATGTAGTAATGTAATTTCTACACTGTTAAAGGTATGGAATGAGTATCCTACAAAAATAAAAATCATTTTATTTTTGGAAATAACAGGAAATTATACTTAGTTTCAATGAAAAAAGCATTCAAAAGACAATAAAGAGGCGCCTGGGTGGCTCAGTCGGTTAAGCGGCCGACTTCGGCTCAGGTCATGATCTCGCGGTCTGTGAGTTCGAGCCCCGCGTCGGGCTCTGTGCTCACAGCTCAGAGCCTGGAGCCTGTTTCGGATTCTGTGTCTCCCTCTCTCTGACCCTCCCCCGTTCATGCTCTGTCTCTCTGTCTCAAAAATAAATAAACGTTAAAAAAAAAAATAAAAAAATAAAAAAAAAAAAAGGACAATAAAGAAGTGATGATCATCTGTAATTCCTCTACCCCAAAAATATCAATGGTTAACATTTTGGCACATGTCCTTCTAAAACTTGAATATAACTTTGATATTCTTTCATTTATTTTTATTGATTTAAAAAACTTTTATTTATTTTGGGAGAGAGAGCGAGCAAGCAGAGAGGGGCAGAGAGAGAGAGGGAGAGAGAGAATCCCAAGCAGGGTCCACTCTGTCAAAGCAGAGCTTGTCATGGGGCTCCATCTTACAAACTGTGAGATCATGACCTGAGCCAAAGCGAAGAGTCAGATGCTCAACCGACTGAATCACCCAGGAGCCCCCTTTCTTTCTCAAGATTTTATTTTTCTAAGCAATCTCTACACCCAATGTGGGATCTGAAGTCACAACCCCAAGATCAAGTGTCACATGCTGTACTGACTGAGCCAGCTAGGCGTCCCTAGATCTAGCTTCTTTTGATTTGTAATATTGATTCAGTTCTTGGCAGTAAAACAATGGAATTTTAATCTTTGTCAAACTTTTGAGATAGCCACAATATCATTTAAAGGTTTTAAGTATGTTTGAACAGAATACGTACTATTAATATTTGAAAAATATTCTGTTATCCTCACACAAAATACACTGTGTAAACAACTGTAAATGAATATGCAGATAAGGCTGACAGTAGTTAGGTGAGCTGTTAAACACTGAATTTATCATATTTTATCAAGTTGAATATTGATAAAAGATGGATATTTCTTATATGCGCATATCTCTGAAATAAGGTTGTATTTTATAATTACTGATGTATTTTGTAATTACAGTTATATTTTATTTTTATTTATTTGTTTATTTTTTAATTTACATCCAAATTAGTTAGCATATAGTGCAACAATGATTTCAGGAGTAGATTTCTTAATGCCCCTTACCCATTTAGACCATTCGCCCTCCCACAATCCCTCCAGGAACCCTCTTTGTTCTCCATATTTATCTCTTATGTTTTGTCCCCCTGCCTGTTTTTATATTATTTTTGCTTCCCTTTTGTTCATCTGTTCTCTGTCTTAAAGTCCTCATATGAATAAAGTCATATATTTGTCTTTCTCTGACTGACTAATTTTGCTTAGTATAATACCCTCTAGTTCCATCCACGTAGTTGCAAATGGAAAGATTTCATTCTTTTTGATTACTGAGTAAAACTCCATTGTATATATATACCACATCTTCTTTATCCAGTCATTCATTGATGGGCATTTGGGGTCTTTCAAACTTTTGGCTATTGTTGATAGTGCTGCTATAAACATGGGGGTGCATGTGTCCCTTCAAAACAGCATACCTGTATCCCTTGGATAAATGCCTAGTAGTGCAATCGCTGGGTCATAGGGTAGTTCTATTTTTAATTTTTAGAGGAACCTCCATACTGTTTTCCAGAGTAGCTGTACCAGCTTGCATTCCCACCAACAATGCAAAACAGATCCTCTTTCTCCGCATCCTCGCCAACATCTGTTGTTGCCTGAGTTGTTAATGTTAGCCATTCTGACAGGTGTAAGGTGGTATCTCATTGTGGTTTTGATTTGTATTTCCCTGATGATGAGTGATGTGGAGCATTTTTTCATGTGTCGGTTGGCCATCTGGATGTCTTCCTTGGAGAAGTGTCTATTCATATCTTTTGCCCTTTTCTTCACTGGATAATTTGTTTTTTTGGTGTTGAGTTTGATAAGTTCTTTACAGATTTTGGACACTAACCCTTTGTCTGATATGTAGTTTGCAAATATCTTCTCCCATTCTGTCGGTTGCTTTTTGGTTTTGCTGACTGTTTCTTTGCTGTGCAGAAGTTTTTTACTCTGGTGAAGTCCCAATAGTTCATTTTTGCTTCGGTTTCCTTTTCCTCTGGAGATCTGTTGAGTAAGAAGTTGGTGCCGCCAAGATCAAAGAGGTTTTGCCTCTGTTTTCTCCTCAAGGATTTTGATGGCTTCCTGTCATACATTTAGGTCTTTCATCCATTTTGAGTTTATTTCTGTGTATGGTGTAAGAAAGTGGTCCAGGTTCATTTTTCTCCATGTCGCTGTCCAGAGTTCCCAGCACCACTTGCTGAAGAGACTGTCTTTTTTCCATTGGATATTCTTTCCTGCATTGTCAGAGATTAGTTGGCCATACGTTTGTGCATCCATTTCTGGGTTATCTATTGTGTTCCATTGATCTGAGTGTCTGTTTTTGTGCCAGCACAATACTGTCTTGATTACAACTTTGTAATACAGCTTGAAGTTTGAGATTGTGATGCCTCCTACTTTGGTTTTCTTTTTTAGGATTGCTTTGGCTATTCGGGGTTTCTGGTTCCATACAAATTTTAGGATTGCTTGTTCTAGCTCTGTGAAGAATGCTGGTGTTGTTTTGACAGGGATTGCATTGAATATGTATATTGCTTTGGGTAGTATTGATATTTTAGCAATATTCTTCCTATCCAGGTGCATGGAATGTTTTTCCGTATTTTCGTGTTTTCTCTAATTTCTTTCATAACTTTCTATAGTTTTCAGTGTATAGATTTTTCATCTCTTTCGTTAGACTAATCCTAGGTATCTTATGGCTTTGGTGCAACTGTAAATGGGATCGATTCCTTGATTTCTCTTTCTGTTGCTTCATTGTTGGTGTATAGGAATACAACCGATTTCTGTGTGTTGATTTTATATCCTGCAACTTTGCTGAATTCATAGATCAGTTCTAACAGTTTTTTGGTGGAATCTTTTGGATTTTCCTTATAGAGTATCATGTCATATGCCAAGAGTGAAAGTTTGACCTCCTCCTGGCCAATTTGGATGCCTTTCATTTCTTTGTGTTATCTGATTGCTGAGGCTAATAAGACTTCCAACACTATGTTCAATAACAGTGGCAAGAGTGGACATCCCTGTCCTATTCCTGACCTGACGGGGAAGCTCTCAGTTTTTCCCCGTTGAGGATGATATTAACATTGGGTCTTTCATATATGGCTTCTATGATCTCGAGTTATGATCCTTCTATCCCTACTTCCTTCAGAGTTTTTATCAAGAAAGAATGTTGTTTTTTGTCAAATTCTTTCTCTGCATCTATTGAGAGGATCATATGGTTCTTGTGCTTTCTTTTACTGATCTGATGAATCACACTGATTGTCTTGTGGATATTGAACCAGTTCTGCATCCCAGGTATACACTAACCTTTGGTTGTGGTATACACTAACCCACTTGGTTGTGGTGAATAATTTTTTTAATGTATTGTTGGATCCAAATGGCTAATATCTTGTTGAGGATTCTCGCATCCATGTTCATCAGGGAAATTGGTCTATAGTTCTCATTTTTAGTGGGGTCTCTGTCTGGTTTTGGAATCAAGGTAATGCTGGCTTCATGGAAAGAATTTGGAGGTTTTCCTTCCATTTCCATTTTTTGGAACAGCTTAAGAGAATAGGTGTTAACTCTTCCTTAAATGTTTGGGAGAATTACCCTGGAAAGTCATTTGGCCCTGGACTCGTTTTTTGGCAGATTTTTGATTAGTAATTTGATTTCCTTACTGGCTATGGGTCTGTTCAAATTTTCTATTTCTTCCTGTTTCAGTTTTGGTAGTGTATATGTTTCTAAGAATTTGTCCATTTCTTTCAGATTACTCATTTTTTGGTGTATAATTGCTCATGATATTCTCTTTTTGTTTTTATTTCTGCCATGTTGGTTGTGATCTCTCCTCTTTCATTCTTGATTTTATTTATTTGGGTCCTTTCCTTTTTCTTTTTGATCAAACTGGCTAGTGGTTTATCAATTTTGTTAATTCCTTCAAAGAACTGGCTTCTGGTTTCATTGATCTGTTCTACTGTTTTTTGTGGGTTTTTTTGTTTGTTTTTGGTTTTGATAGCCTTAACTTCTGCTCTAATCTTTATTATTTCCTGTCTTCTTCTGGTTTTGGGTTTTATTTGCTGTTCTTTTTCCAGCTCCTTAAGGCATAAGGTTAGGTTGTGTATCTGAGATCTTTCTTCTTCTTAGGAAGGCCTGGATTGCAATATACTTTCCTCTTATGACCGCCTTTGCTGCTTCCCAGAGGTTTGGGGTTGTGGTGTTATCATTTTCATTGACTTCCATAATATCCTCTTTAACTGCTTGGTTAGCCCATTCATTCTTTAGTAGGATGTTCTTCAGTCTCCAAGTGTTTGTTACCTTTCCAAATGTTTTCTTGTGGTTGATTTCAAGTTTCATAGCACTGTGGTCTGAACATATGCACGGTATGATCTTGATCTTTGCGTACTTGTTAAGGGCTGATTTGTGTCCCAGTATATGGTCTATTCTGGAGAACGTTACATGTGCACTGGAGAAGAATGTATATTCTGCTGCTTTAGGATGAAATGTTCTGAATATGTCTGTTAAGTCCATCTGGTCCAGTGTGTCATTCAAAGCCATTGTTTCCTTGTTGATTTTCTGATTAGATGATCTTTCCATTGCTGTGAGTGGGCTGTTGAAGTCTCCTATTATGGTATTACTATCGATGAGTTACTTTATGTTTGTGATTAATTGATTTATATATTTGGGTTCTCCCACATTTGGCTCATAAAATGTTTACAATTGTTAGGTCTTCTTGGTGGATAGCCCCCTTGATTATGATATAATGTCCTTCTGCATCTGTTGATACAGTCATTATTTTAAAGTCTAGATTGTCTGATGTAAGTATGGCTACTCCGGCTTTTTTTTGTTGACCATTAGCATGATAGATGGTTCTCCATCCCCTTATTTTCAATCCGAAGGTGTCTTTACGCCTAAAGTGGGTGTCTTGTAAACAGCATATAGATGGATCTTGTATTTTTTATCCATTCTGTTACCCCATGTCTTTTGATTGGAGCATTGAGTCCATTGACATTTAGAGTGAGTACTGAAAGATATGAAATTATTGCCATTATGATGCTTGTAGA
>NW_026059249.1:0-10883 GCF_023721935.1 Panthera uncia | reverse complement strand
GTGAGTACTGAAAGATATGAAATTATTGCCATTATGATGCTTGTAGAGTTGGAGTTTCTGGTGGTGTTCTCTGGTCCTTTCTAATCTTTGCTGCTTTTGGTATTTATTTTTTTCTCTCTCCTCTCTCTCTCTCTCTCTCTCTCTATATATATATATATATATATATTCATCTTTTCTCCCCTCAGAGAGTCCCCCTTAAAATTTCTTGCAGGGCTGGTTGGGGGTCACAAACTCCTTTAATTTTTATTTTTCTGGAAAACTTTTTACCTCTCTTTCTATTTTGAATGACAGACTTACTAGATAAAGTATTCTTGGCTGCATATTTTTCTGACTCAGCACACTGAATATATCCCACCTCTCCTTTCTGGCCTGCCAAGTTTCTGTGGACAAGACTGCTGCAAACCTGATCTGTCTTCCTTTATAGGTTAGGGACTTTTTTTCCCTTGATGCTCTCATGATTCTCTCCTTGCCTGAGTATTTTGTGAATTTGACTATGATATGCCTTGTTGATGGTTGGTTTTTGTTGAATCTAATGGGGGTCCTCTGTGCTTCCTGGATTTTGATGTCTGTGTCTTTCCCCAGGTCAGGAAAGTTTTCTGCTATGATTTGCTCACATAACCCTTCTATCCCTATTTCTCTCTCTTCCTTTTCTGGGACCCTTATAATTCTGATGTTATTCCTTTTTAATGAGTCACTGATTTCTCTGATTCTTAAATCTTGCTCTTTTGCCTTAATCTCCCTCTTTTTTTCTGCTTCATTATTCTTTATAAGTTTGTCCTCTGTATCACTAGTTTTCTGTTCTGCCTCATCCATCCTTGCCACCACTGCATCCATTCATGATTGCAGCTCAGTGATAGCATTTTTAATTTCATTCTGTCTATTTTTTACTTCTTTTATCTCTGCAGAAAGGGATTCTAATCTTTTTTACTCCAGCTAGTATTCTTATTATTGTGATTCTAAATTCTGGTTCAGACATCTTATTTGTATCTGTGTTGGTTAAATCCCTGGCTGTCATTTCTTTGTGCTCTTTTTTTGAAGGTGAATTCCTTTGTTTTGTCATTTTGAAGGGAGAAAAGTAATTAATGAGGTAGAAAAATTAAAATTAAAAAATTAAAATTAAAAATATTAAAATTAAATAATTAAACACACACACAAAATTGAATAAACGATGCTAGATCCTAGGTGTATTTTGGTCTGAGTGTTGAAAGTGGTTTGGCAGGTTAGAGAAATAAAAGGGGGGGAGAAAAAGAAAAAAAGGAGATCGTTTGAGAATTTGAAAAAATGAATACACTTAAGTAGACTAAAATGAGATGATGGAGATAAAATAGAATTTAAAAAAATATACACAGAAGTAAAGAATATAGTAGAAAAAAATTAAAGAAAAATATTTTTATTAAAAATTAAAAATAAAAATGATTTTTTTCTTTTTCTATATTCAAGAAAAAGAAAAAAGTGAAAAAGAAAAAAGAGAAAAAAGAAAAAAGAAAAAAAAGGAAATCGTTTGATATTTTGAAAAAGTTCATACACTGTAGTAGACTAAAATAAAATGATGGAAGTAAAATAGAATTTGAAAAAATTTACATAAAAGCAAAAAATATATTTAAAAAATTAAAGAAAAATATTTTTAATAGAAATTGAAGGTAAAAATGAAGTTTTTCTCTTTTTGCACTCAAGAAAAAGAAAAAAAACGAAAAAGATAAAAAAATAAAGAAAAAAGAAAAAAAACAAAGAGATCGTTAGAAAATTTGAAAAGGTGAATACACTGAAGTAAACTAAAATAAAATGATGGAAGGAAAATAGAATTTGAAAAAATTTACACAAAAGTAAAAAATATAGAAATAAAAATTAAAGAAAGATATTTTTAATAAAAATTGAAAATAAAAATGAATGTTTTCTTTCTGTATTCAAGAAAAAGAAGTGTAAAAGAGGAAAAAAAAGAAAGAAAATTGAATAGATGCACCTGCTAACAGATGAAGTAGGACTGAAATTACTTTGTTTTCCCCTAGAAGTCAGTCTATGTAGCGCTTTATAGTCCAGAAACTAAGCCGGTGGTGAGACTTGTGCTCTTAAAGAGCAAGGTTGGCCCAGCTGGGCGGGGCTCAGTGTAACGGCTCTGCTCTCCACTAGATGGTGCTGCTAGCCTACTGAGGTGGAGGGTTGTGGCGCTGTAGGTGCGTATGCGCATGTGCGGGAGGGGTGAAAATTGCACCTCCCACCTACTCAGTATGTTCTTCAGGATCAGCAATTGCGCACCCGTCCACACCCCACTTTTTCACTGTCTGTGACCAGGCCCCAGGCAGTGCCTCTCTCCCGAGTTTTGTCTCAGATGCGACTGTTTTCCCCTGCCCCTTATTCTGAAGGACTGCAGCTTTGACCCTCTCCGCCCCTCTGCGGAAGGGTCTCACCGAGCAATGGCCAAATGCGCAATGGCCAAATGCGCAATGGTCGAACGTCGGCTGCACCCGGGAACGCTTGCTGGACTCTGCTGCTGCCGGTGCTCAGAGACTACAGCCAGGTGCCAGCCCACCCCAGAAAAAGTTCGCAAGATAGTGTAGCAGCAGCTTTTCAGGGACCATGGAAAATCTCAACACACATCTGGCACCAGGCTTCTCCCTCAACAACCTTGCCCAGCACCAGCGAATGTGGCTGCCTTCCGGGGTCTGCTGGGACTAGGTGACTTCAACAGTCTCTACCAAATGTGCCTCCAGCAGTGGAACCACTTTTCCCCGTGTGGCCTGAGAACCTCCCAGACCCCACCCTGTTCCTGGGGATTCACCTTTCCCACCAGAGCACCGCCAGGTATCGATCTGCGGAGTTGCAGCCTTTGCGCTCCCCTTGTTTACACTCTTAATGGAATTTAAACCCTCTCTCCTTTCTCCCTTTTTAGTTTAGTCCCTGCGGCTATTTCCAATTTTCCACTTTCTCTCCAGCTGCTTTGGGGGAGGGGTGCTTTTCCCGTATTCTCCCCGCCCCCAGTCTCGTCCTCTCTCTACTTGCAAAAGCACCTCCCTTCCTGCGCCTTCTGGCTCCCCAAGTTTACTTCCCTGTGCCGCATTACCTGCTGAATTCTGTGGTTCATGTTGTGCAGATTGTTGTGTTAATCCTCCAATCAGTTTTTGAGGTGTGTAGGATGGTTTAGTGCTTGTCTGGCTGTATTTCATGGACGCGAGACACACAAAAAACTTCCATGCTTTCCGCCATTTTGGCTTCTCCTGGGACCAGCTCTTTTACATCTGTTGCTGTGTTGGGGCCCTTAATAAATATTTATTTTATCAAAACAAAGTATATATCCGCTGAGGTAATCTTGTAACTTTTTCCAAAGTGAAAGAATTACACAGTGTGTATTACTTTCATAACTGTAGAGAAACAAATTTTCATAATATCCAAATATGCATTTGTATTAAAGGAGGAAAATTCTAGGTAACATTCAAGTGTAGATTTAGCTATGTTATTGAATTAATCATGTAAGTACAAAAATCATTAATCATGCTGTTTTCCTACTATTGTTTATTTATTACACATGGTTAGACAAAAATTATTAAACATATTAGCTCAACATATACATTTCAAAATATATACTGGTGGATTCTAAGGCCCTCATGGCTGGCTGCTCAGAAAATAGAGAACAGAGGAAAATGTGTTAAGCGGTTATCTCTTAGAAAAGGCTTGTGAGTTGAATTTTTATTATGACTAATACATATAACCAAGCCATTTTATGACTTGACTATAATCATATTGTATTTACTAGGGCTCAAGATTATATCTTAGGTAAATTAGGAATTGTATTGGCTGGTAGTTGAGAGACTGGAAATAGCAGTGATGTACTAAAGTTGAAGAAGTCTGGAGGTAGGCAGTTTAGGGCTGAAATGGCAGTGGCACAGAATCATCTGGAACCTAGGCTCTTTCTGCTTCAGCATCCTTAGCATTAGGCTTCCATGATCAAGTGTCTCTCATTGCTCAAGATGGGGTCAGGAACCCCAGGCTTCTTAATCATGAAACAGGATTCCCAGAAACTCCACCCAAGAATTTCTGCTTTTATATTATTGTTTCCCTGCAAAGGAGACAAGAAAATGTACTGTGTCAGCTGGACACATCAACCAGGGTTATTCTTAATAAAGAAAAAGGGAGAACGGATACCATACAGGCAATCAGCAAATATTATTTCATAACTTAAATATCTCTAGGGCCAAATAGTAGCCAAATATCTTAATTTCCTTTCTTTCTGTCTCTTTTTTATTTTTAGAATCATTCTACCTTCGCTCTAGGAGAATAAATAAATATTAGTACATAGTAATTCAAGTGGCATATTTTGATCTAAACTGGAGAATTAACATAATGATATATTTAGATAAGCCCAAATACATTTCAGCCAATTATGAAAAGACTTTAGACCTATGTGTAAAAGTCAAAGAATATCCAGGAAGTAATATATTGATTTTACATGTCAAAAGAATTTTGTAATGACAGATGAGAAATATTAAGTTTTAAAGCACCTTCATAAAGATCTTCAGAGTAGAAAGTATACATCTTATGTCCCTTGGCTCCATTTTAGCATACTATTGTTGATTCATGAAACAAATATTTACTGAATTTCCTATGATCCCGTCACCACACTTGGCCCTGAGTCTATGGTGTGAAAGTGGATTATCAGGACACCTATCTATCCTCAGAAAGCCATAGAGCATTAGAATTTCTGCTTTATTTTGTTAGTAAATATTAACATTCAACTATTACATAATAAAGTTTTACTGATGTTTAAACTACCTTATAAAAACAGTAAAATTGGCAGGAACATATTAAGTGTGCCCTGGAGCAAAAGGCTTTCTATAAAAATAGTTTTTTTTTTTCAGATTTGAGACTAAAATAGTAGAAAATGTTTTTCGTGAGATATGACATTCAAGTACAGATAACATATCGTTATAAGTTTACATTATTCAGAAAATCGGAAATTTGAAATATGCTGATATTTTACTGCTAAGAGACATTAGTCTTTATTTTGAGATAAAAAAATATTTTCTTCAAATCTGAGGTCCATATGAAGATGAAATCATGGTGAAATTCTATACTGTTTAAATTGTTCCATTCTTTCTGGAAACATTTTCCAAGCTGCACATTTTCTAGGCTACACATAGAAGATATGCTATAATTACTAAATACAATTTTTTAAATACCAAAAAGCCACAATGCACAGCAAACACTACTAAAGATATTAAAATTTGAGCCAGATTATAGTCAGTGTTTTGCATATATTCTACTAGAGGAAACATGTTTGAACCATCCTTCTGTGGGCTAAAATACAATTGTCATTTTGGTATGTTTTCCACATTTGGGGATAAACTAAACCTAATTCTGCTCAGGTTACATCCATTTGCTTGCCATAATTCCCAGATAAGGAGAAAATTTCCTTACAAATCAGATTCTTCAACATAATCCATACATAAGTCCTCTTTATTTAAATAGTTTCAGTTATGTTTTGGACTACAGGGTAGTCCCTGGATAAACTTTACCCTGGGTATACTTTATTTTTAAGAGATAGGGTGTAATTTCAATAACTTAAATATGAACTGTCAATAATTCCATATTTTGTAATATTAAGTAAATTCTGAGGATTAGGATTATGTAGTAATGTAATTTCTACACTGTTAAAGGTATGGAATGAGTATCCTACAAAAATAAAAATCATTTTATTTTTGGAAATAACAGGAAATTATACTTAGTTTCAATGAAAAAAGCATTCAAAAGACAATAAAGAGGCGCCTGGGTGGCTCAGTCGGTTAAGCGGCCGACTTCGGCTCAGGTCATGATCTCGCGGTCTGTGAGTTCGAGCCCCGCGTCGGGCTCTGTGCTCACAGCTCAGAGCCTGGAGCCTGTTTCGGATTCTGTGTCTCCCTCTCTCTGACCCTCCCCCGTTCATGCTCTGTCTCTCTGTCTCAAAAATAAATAAACGTTAAAAAAAAAAATAAAAAAATAAAAAAAAAAAAAGGACAATAAAGAAGTGATGATCATCTGTAATTCCTCTACCCCAAAAATATCAATGGTTAACATTTTGGCACATGTCCTTCTAAAACTTGAATATAACTTTGATATTCTTTCATTTATTTTTATTGATTTAAAAAACTTTTATTTATTTTGGGAGAGAGAGCGAGCAAGCAGAGAGGGGCAGAGAGAGAGAGGGAGAGAGAGAATCCCAAGCAGGGTCCACTCTGTCAAAGCAGAGCTTGTCATGGGGCTCCATCTTACAAACTGTGAGATCATGACCTGAGCCAAAGCGAAGAGTCAGATGCTCAACCGACTGAATCACCCAGGAGCCCCCTTTCTTTCTCAAGATTTTATTTTTCTAAGCAATCTCTACACCCAATGTGGGATCTGAAGTCACAACCCCAAGATCAAGTGTCACATGCTGTACTGACTGAGCCAGCTAGGCGTCCCTAGATCTAGCTTCTTTTGATTTGTAATATTGATTCAGTTCTTGGCAGTAAAACAATGGAATTTTAATCTTTGTCAAACTTTTGAGATAGCCACAATATCATTTAAAGGTTTTAAGTATGTTTGAACAGAATACGTACTATTAATATTTGAAAAATATTCTGTTATCCTCACACAAAATACACTGTGTAAACAACTGTAAATGAATATGCAGATAAGGCTGACAGTAGTTAGGTGAGCTGTTAAACACTGAATTTATCATATTTTATCAAGTTGAATATTGATAAAAGATGGATATTTCTTATATGCGCATATCTCTGAAATAAGGTTGTATTTTATAATTACTGATGTATTTTGTAATTACAGTTATATTTTATTTTTATTTATTTGTTTATTTTTTAATTTACATCCAAATTAGTTAGCATATAGTGCAACAATGATTTCAGGAGTAGATTTCTTAATGCCCCTTACCCATTTAGACCATTCGCCCTCCCACAATCCCTCCAGGAACCCTCTTTGTTCTCCATATTTATCTCTTATGTTTTGTCCCCCTGCCTGTTTTTATATTATTTTTGCTTCCCTTTTGTTCATCTGTTCTCTGTCTTAAAGTCCTCATATGAATAAAGTCATATATTTGTCTTTCTCTGACTGACTAATTTTGCTTAGTATAATACCCTCTAGTTCCATCCACGTAGTTGCAAATGGAAAGATTTCATTCTTTTTGATTACTGAGTAAAACTCCATTGTATATATATACCACATCTTCTTTATCCAGTCATTCATTGATGGGCATTTGGGGTCTTTCAAACTTTTGGCTATTGTTGATAGTGCTGCTATAAACATGGGGGTGCATGTGTCCCTTCAAAACAGCATACCTGTATCCCTTGGATAAATGCCTAGTAGTGCAATCGCTGGGTCATAGGGTAGTTCTATTTTTAATTTTTAGAGGAACCTCCATACTGTTTTCCAGAGTAGCTGTACCAGCTTGCATTCCCACCAACAATGCAAAACAGATCCTCTTTCTCCGCATCCTCGCCAACATCTGTTGTTGCCTGAGTTGTTAATGTTAGCCATTCTGACAGGTGTAAGGTGGTATCTCATTGTGGTTTTGATTTGTATTTCCCTGATGATGAGTGATGTGGAGCATTTTTTCATGTGTCGGTTGGCCATCTGGATGTCTTCCTTGGAGAAGTGTCTATTCATATCTTTTGCCCTTTTCTTCACTGGATAATTTGTTTTTTTGGTGTTGAGTTTGATAAGTTCTTTACAGATTTTGGACACTAACCCTTTGTCTGATATGTAGTTTGCAAATATCTTCTCCCATTCTGTCGGTTGCTTTTTGGTTTTGCTGACTGTTTCTTTGCTGTGCAGAAGTTTTTTACTCTGGTGAAGTCCCAATAGTTCATTTTTGCTTCGGTTTCCTTTTCCTCTGGAGATCTGTTGAGTAAGAAGTTGGTGCCGCCAAGATCAAAGAGGTTTTGCCTCTGTTTTCTCCTCAAGGATTTTGATGGCTTCCTGTCATACATTTAGGTCTTTCATCCATTTTGAGTTTATTTCTGTGTATGGTGTAAGAAAGTGGTCCAGGTTCATTTTTCTCCATGTCGCTGTCCAGAGTTCCCAGCACCACTTGCTGAAGAGACTGTCTTTTTTCCATTGGATATTCTTTCCTGCATTGTCAGAGATTAGTTGGCCATACGTTTGTGCATCCATTTCTGGGTTATCTATTGTGTTCCATTGATCTGAGTGTCTGTTTTTGTGCCAGCACAATACTGTCTTGATTACAACTTTGTAATACAGCTTGAAGTTTGAGATTGTGATGCCTCCTACTTTGGTTTTCTTTTTTAGGATTGCTTTGGCTATTCGGGGTTTCTGGTTCCATACAAATTTTAGGATTGCTTGTTCTAGCTCTGTGAAGAATGCTGGTGTTGTTTTGACAGGGATTGCATTGAATATGTATATTGCTTTGGGTAGTATTGATATTTTAGCAATATTCTTCCTATCCAGGTGCATGGAATGTTTTTCCGTATTTTCGTGTTTTCTCTAATTTCTTTCATAACTTTCTATAGTTTTCAGTGTATAGATTTTTCATCTCTTTCGTTAGACTAATCCTAGGTATCTTATGGCTTTGGTGCAACTGTAAATGGGATCGATTCCTTGATTTCTCTTTCTGTTGCTTCATTGTTGGTGTATAGGAATACAACCGATTTCTGTGTGTTGATTTTATATCCTGCAACTTTGCTGAATTCATAGATCAGTTCTAACAGTTTTTTGGTGGAATCTTTTGGATTTTCCTTATAGAGTATCATGTCATATGCCAAGAGTGAAAGTTTGACCTCCTCCTGGCCAATTTGGATGCCTTTCATTTCTTTGTGTTATCTGATTGCTGAGGCTAATAAGACTTCCAACACTATGTTCAATAACAGTGGCAAGAGTGGACATCCCTGTCCTATTCCTGACCTGACGGGGAAGCTCTCAGTTTTTCCCCGTTGAGGATGATATTAACATTGGGTCTTTCATATATGGCTTCTATGATCTCGAGTTATGATCCTTCTATCCCTACTTCCTTCAGAGTTTTTATCAAGAAAGAATGTTGTTTTTTGTCAAATTCTTTCTCTGCATCTATTGAGAGGATCATATGGTTCTTGTGCTTTCTTTTACTGATCTGATGAATCACACTGATTGTCTTGTGGATATTGAACCAGTTCTGCATCCCAGGTATACACTAACCTTTGGTTGTGGTATACACTAACCCACTTGGTTGTGGTGAATAATTTTTTTAATGTATTGTTGGATCCAAATGGCTAATATCTTGTTGAGGATTCTCGCATCCATGTTCATCAGGGAAATTGGTCTATAGTTCTCATTTTTAGTGGGGTCTCTGTCTGGTTTTGGAATCAAGGTAATGCTGGCTTCATGGAAAGAATTTGGAGGTTTTCCTTCCATTTCCATTTTTTGGAACAGCTTAAGAGAATAGGTGTTAACTCTTCCTTAAATGTTTGGGAGAATTACCCTGGAAAGTCATTTGGCCCTGGACTCGTTTTTTGGCAGATTTTTGATTAGTAATTTGATTTCCTTACTGGCTATGGGTCTGTTCAAATTTTCTATTTCTTCCTGTTTCAGTTTTGGTAGTGTATATGTTTCTAAGAATTTGTCCATTTCTTTCAGATTACTCATTTTTTGGTGTATAATTGCTCATGATATTCTCTTTTTGTTTTTATTTCTGCCATGTTGGTTGTGATCTCTCCTCTTTCATTCTTGATTTTATTTATTTGGGTCCTTTCCTTTTTCTTTTTGATCAAACTGGCTAGTGGTTTATCAATTTTGTTAATTCCTTCAAAGAACTGGCTTCTGGTTTCATTGATCTGTTCTACTGTTTTTTGTGGGTTTTTTTGTTTGTTTTTGGTTTTGATAGCCTTAACTTCTGCTCTAATCTTTATTATTTCCTGTCTTCTTCTGGTTTTGGGTTTTATTTGCTGTTCTTTTTCCAGCTCCTTAAGGCATAAGGTTAGGTTGTGTATCTGAGATCTTTCTTCTTCTTAGGAAGGCCTGGATTGCAATATACTTTCCTCTTATGACCACCTTTGCTGCTTCCCAGAGGTTTGGGGTTGTGGTGTTATCATTTTCATTGACTTCCATAATATCCTCTTTAACTGCTTGGTTAGCCCATTCATTCTTTAGTAGGATGTTCTTCAGTCTCCAAGTGTTTGTTACCTTTCCAAATGTTTTCTTGTGGTTGATTTCAAGTTTCATAGCACTGTGGTCTGAACATATGCACGGTATGATCTTGATCTTTGCGTACTTGTTAAGGGCTGATTTGTGTCCCAGTATATGGTCTATTCTGGAGAACGTTACATGTGCACTGGAGAAGAATGTATATTCTGCTGCTTTAGGATGAAATGTTCTGAATATGTCTGTTAAGTCCATCTGGTCCAGTGTGTCATTCAAAGCCATTGTTTCCTTGTTGATTTTCTGATTAGATGATCTTTCCATTGCTGTGAGTGGGCTGTTGAAGTCTCCTATTATGGTATTACTATCGATGAGTTACTTTATGTTTGTGATTAATTGATTTATATATTTGGGTTCTCCCACATTTGGCTCATAAAATGTTTACAATTGTTAGGTCTTCTTGGTGGATAGCCCCCTTGATTATGATATAATGTCCTTCTGCATCTGTTGATACAGTCATTATTTTAAAGTCTAGATTGTCTGATGTAAGTATGGCTACTCCGGCTTTTTTTTGTTGACCATTAGCATGATAGATGGTTCTCCATCCCCTTATTTTCAATCTGAAGGTGTCTTTACGCCTAAAGTGGGTGTCTTGTAAACAGCATATAGATGGATCTTGTATTTTTTATCCATTCTGTCACCCCATGTCTTTTCAGTGAAGCATTGAGTCCATTGACATTTAGAGTGAGTACTGAAAGATATGAAATTATTGCCATTATGATGCTTGTAGA